>NC_048411.1:748155-751077 GCF_013103735.1 Etheostoma cragini | reverse complement strand
TCTCCCCCTTTTCTTTCCCCCCCTCCCCTACTCTCCCGTACTACCTTGGGTCCTGCCTCCATGACACGGTGCTTTTATGCTACATGGGACAAGTTTCCCAAAGTGATTGAGAAGAGCTTTCAGGCATGGACTAGATCCATGCTAAGCTGGCTAAAATACATTTCCATTTCCAAAGGATTCAGCCTGACCAGCATTTTCAGGTCCCTCTCTGTACAGGTCCAGTACCCAGTACAGGCCTTATAATGGGTTTCCATTATTTTAATTATTGATAACATGCGGGGGCGACATGCAGGTCAGGACCGAGGGTCGGAGTCGAGCCCGGGCCCGCTGCGTCCAGCAGTGAACCTCTGTATATGGGCGCCCAACCGGGGTGATTTTGTAAGGGAGGGCATCTACATAGAAAATAAAAATCTACTTTCCGATGTCAACCCTTCTCAGCTTCAATGCTTTAAAAACCGAAGCAAGTAAGCGCTGCGACTGCTCCTCTGTGAGATGTTGGAGGACATTAGGTAGTTAAACTGGTTGGCTGACATGACACCATTAAATTCATATAAAACTATCAATCCAGGCTCATTCTGATATTAATAATGCATGAATGTTGCTTCCTCTAAATTCCATGTTGGGCCTGCTTGTTTGTTCGATACACTGATCAACCTTGATTGTGATTGGTGGTTGAATGTGCATGTAGAGCCTGCATGCCACGCACTAACAACACACTGTGTGTATCCAACAACACTTCTATCAGTGTAAATTACGCTTTTAAATTACGCTAAATTGCTGTTGTTGCTTAGCGCTACATTTCTAGCTTCGCGGCTCTGACCATTGGTGGGGGGGAACCCTTGATTCTTTAGGCTTTAGCCCGGCTGTTAAAAGTGGCCTGAAGACATCGTGATAATTAAAGTTGCATTAATCAGGGGATCTAGTTTGCCTTTGCAGCGAACATAAAACACTGCCTACTGTAGCTTCACTACCCATGGAAAATATTGTGAACCCCTGTGTCAGCAGCAGAGCCTCACTTCCCATTCCAAACCCTGTCGGACTAACGCTACGCCCAAGGTCCTTATATGGGTTCAACATTAAGGGGGGGTTGCGATTTCTACTTTTGAACAAAACTGCCACGTTGTAATCTCAAACACATATTTTTCTGCATTTTGATGATTTTTTTCTGTCACAATTTGGGCCTTCCAGGTATGGTGCAAAATAATTTATTCATGTAAAGGAAATTATAATAGGTTCCTGGGGGGTTGCCCTGTCCAGTTTTATTAAGGGGCCAGTGCAACCCACCCCCCCTGTAATCTAACCCTGACCCTTGGTTTTCTTGCCTAAACTGGAGCTAAAACTAGTGACGTGTCTCACTCTGCAGCTAAAACAAGTGAGATGTCTCACTCTGTAGATAAAACAAGTCAGATGTCTCACTTTGGAGCCAAAACAGAGACCTAAACACACAAAAATATGGTGTTTTTTTAAAAGGAAACCATGTAAACCTCTTGGGCCTTTTGACAACTGTACTCTAATGCAGCGCTGAACAAATGTCCCGTTTTGTCCCAGAGCTCTCTGTTTCCACCTCCACCCTCGGTTTTCACCCTTCTGTTTTGACCCTCCCAGTCCCCCTTTACTGCCTCCCTCCCTCCCTCCCTCCCTACTTCCTCCCTCGGCGGTCGCTTTCTGCCAGTCAGCACATCCCCGGGTGGGGAGGGGTGTTTGATCCGAGCCTCTTCAACTCTCCCTCTCTCTCTTTCTTTTTTTCTTTCCCTCGCTCTTAGTCTGTGTTTCCCTTCAGCTGCTCCCTCACAGTTGATTCGTCACTCTCACACAGAAACGGTCTCCCTTACTTACCGTCAAGTCCAAGTTCAAAGATGACATTCTCTGACTTTACTAAGGCCCATCAATTTGACTGAGCGGAGCCGCTGCAGTGGGGAAATGAAAAGAGAGGGAGAAAAAAGTTCTGGTGTCATGGGAGGTATATGAGTGACATCACAAAGCAAAGAGGAGTCGGTGTCAAGTGTAATCCATCACCCCCGATCAGCATCATGGGGCTAATAACATGCTTTGGCCATGCTGAGCATAAAACGGAGTGTGATGGGTAATCATCCCCCCTCGACTTTTTCCACTTCTCACACATCACGTTTTCGTTGAATGGTG
Organism: Etheostoma cragini; assembly: GCF_013103735.1. Taxonomy (NCBI): domain Eukaryota; kingdom Metazoa; phylum Chordata; class Actinopteri; order Perciformes; family Percidae; genus Etheostoma; species Etheostoma cragini. Next base: position 748,935 of record NC_048411.1, on the reverse strand, counting down.
GATCTCCCCCCCCCCCCCCCCCCGCTCATTAACCATCCTCCCCATTTGCGGTTGCAGCTTCCCCACTGTAGCTGTCATCCCTTATTTAAATCAGCATCCCCATCTGTATCCCCTCCTCATTTCATTCATTCATTAAAGATAGGACTCAATCTTTGCCTCTCCCCGCTTGTCGTTCCTGTCTCCGGCGGCTACACTACATTCCCGAGCGCGCTTTGAGCTTTTAGACACGTGTTAGGAAAAGCACACGGCACACACATTTGATAAGCACCTTTTCTCCCACTCTGCCTCTCTTCTTCTCCCAGGATTTAGGGCGCTATATTTGTTAGCAGATTTGTTTGCAGATTCATCTCCCCTCGTTCGGGGCTTGTCTCGGTTTGTTACCGAGCGCTTCATCTTGCTGCCGTAGAGGGGACATTAAGTTTCTAGATGTTTCTCTCTGCTCCAAACAGCTACCTGAGCTCCCTTAATCCCCATCCCCATATTAAAACTGCACCACTCTCACCTTATTTCGGTGAAGGTAGCAGGAGAGAGTAGCATTTGTGCAGAATCAGTTGCTGGCTGATGGATGGGACTTATGGAACATTACCTCACCGACACAGACAGCTTAATTCGTATGACTGGAAAGAACATCTTTTCCTCTCATTCTGTGTTGTTATTCCCCTCTTACAACCCCTCCTTTCTTTTCAATGGTGCCTTCCCTGCTCTCTCCGTCTCTCTCTTTTCCTCTCCCGGGACCCTTCCTCCATCATACTTAACTCTTCTTCAAAGCCATCTACTCAG
>NC_048411.1:723585-748013 GCF_013103735.1 Etheostoma cragini | reverse complement strand
CCCCCCCCCCCCCCCCCCCTTCTCCCTGCCGTGTCTTCATCGGGTTGAGCAGAAGGTCTTAGTCATCAGCAGTCCATTAGGGCACAATGGCAGCAGTTGTGTTGCTGCTGCGCCGAGAGAGTGCAATGTGCTCCGAGGACAGGCGAACTGCAGGCTGGGCCGACCCCCCCAGCAGACAGACGGCACCGCCTCTCCACTCATGGTGCGCCGCTGAATACGGTGGCTCTGTGTCCTTTGCCAGTGGAATGATATGCCTCATTCTTCCACGTCTCAGTTTATTGGCACGTTAAAATAGGAAAGTAAAACCTCACAATCTCAGTAAGTAATTCACGCTCGCGTTAACTGGTTTGACATTTCCAGTGTGCTCCAACGAAGGAGAAACTGCCTCAGAAGTTTTCATCAGACAGTCTGTGGAACGACAGATACAGACTGGAGCTGAGGAATAAAACTATACAACATGTTATTAACATTAAAGTTAGAGCACCTCTGTTAGTTTTTACAGGAGAAATGTGTTTTTGTCCTTGCTTTCCTCACCAGTTTGAAGTTGATGGTCAGCTCACAGCAATATTAGAATCTGCATGTGATATCTGATGATAATTGTTGCCAGCCACTGGAAATCAAATATCATCAAATAACAGCAGCACAGTCGAAAAAGGAGCTGATTAGCAGAGCAGCGTGTGGTAATTTGGTCAGTTCACCACTTTGGTTCTAAATGATATTCAACAATGCTAATAAAACTACCGGATGGATCATAGTGACATTGTGTTTAGACTTTCATGGTCCCCAGAGGCGGAATCCAACAGACTGACCAGCCAGACCTTTTTCTTTTGCATCAGTGTTTTTAGTAAAATGTCTTGACAGATATTGAATTGCCACGAAATCTGCTACAGACAATACAACATAACAATGTAACTAATGAAATATTAATTAATTCATACTTGAGATTTTGGTTCAATTCAATTTTATTTAGGGTGTCAAATCATAACAAGAATTCATTTTACATGTAGAGAAGGTCTAGACCACATTCTATAATTTACAAGGATCCAACAATTCTAGTAGAAAGTGACAGGGCCGCTAGCAAAAAGATTCACTAGCCAAAAGGAAAAATCCATCAACTGATTGAGACCAGAACAAACTGTAGGTGTGAAAATGCCCTGCGACGGTGAACATAGTAACACTATACTAGGGGAACATGTTAGCGTTACCATTGCGAGAATGCTAGCACGTTGACATCAAAGCTTCGAAGAGTTGCTGCATGGCTGCAGGCTCTTACGCCTACACCGTTTCCACTGCATGGTCGGGCTCTTCTCCCATTGACTTGTCTCACACTTTGGGTCGTAGTACTTCTCTTCTCTTTAGGTTTTCCACTGCTAGTACCCCCTCAGTCAGTGTTGGTAGGATTCTCACCACAGCGACGCCCTGTGAAAGTGCCATGACATCATGGGTAACGCAACACTCACTGAATCCTTTCAAAGGCAACCAAGTAAAGGAACGTCATCAGTTGAACGGCGTAGTGTACGGTGTCGTTTTTGCAGGGCTGCCATTTTTTAAATTCCGGGCCGAATGAACAATCAAACTGCAATCGCTACTGATGGTAGCTTGGCTATTTAAAAATCACGGGTTTGAACAGGATATCCTGTGTCGCGCTACGATTCTCAATCAGTGGTTTGAGTGTTATTACTCCACCTTCTAGAATCAGCTCATCGCTTGGAACCTTGCCTGAGGTACCTGTGGTACCAGGTACTATCCACAACTGTAGTCAGTGGAAAACCATCGACGCAATGTCAGTCTTGTTGAGTAATTTAGAATGTTTTATGCTATAAGCTATGTGCACAGAGCAGAGGGATAGACTGCATTGCCAATAGAATGCTGCAGCCTGTGCTACTTTGACTCCACTGTGGTTGTCTGCTTAGTTTTTCATATACAACACTTGGCAGATGTGCCATAAAGAGATGCATTGCAGTACTGAATGGCAGTGATAGCCACAGGAGTCATAAGGTCTTTCAGTAAAATAGCTGGCTGTGGTCATTGAATCTTTACGTACCATTTCACTCCATTGCTATTGATGGTATGTTACTTGATGGTCTTAAAAGCGTAGTTTTCTAATTGCAGTGAAGAACTGACTGAGCACTGGACAGGACGCTTAATTCTATGATTATGCTTTGCAAGCACTTTAGTTTTTAGTTTATGGGCATTGGAAATGTTTTGCTCTTTTAGAAATGTATTTTTACAGCAAATAAACGTGTGTGAAAATGTGCTTGCAATAATAAATTGCTCTATCTTAAGTGCTGTCCTATCAATGAAGCCCAGACAGGGGTATGGGAGTTGTTTGTTTATACATTTGACATATTTGGAAGATCAACTGCCTGCAAAGAACGCGATTAAAAGAAATTTTGGCCAGCGCTGCCGGCAACAAACGGTTGTTTGTGTGTCTGTTGAGTAAAGTATTCCTTTCAGGCATTACCTTGCTTAAGCAGCAGTAATTTACTACATTGGACCTGAATGGCTGAGCGTATAGCCTCCAGCACAATTGCATTGTGGGATCAACGGTTTTGTACTTATTTGCACTTTTTTAGAAGTCTTTACATTCATTCTTAGAAATTCTCCTCTGGAAATAGTCAGAGGCATGCATGCTCGTGGTGCCATTTCAGCTCTTTCAACCCGTTCATCAGTTCAGGCCGTCTAATCGGAAATAAACCCTTTTGAGAGACAATGCCAAAGTAGCGCTTGAAACCTCCAGAGTGAAGCTCTCAGTCCATCATCAGACACACAGGTCACAGATGGTCACAGATAATACGCTCTTTAATGCCTGTTATTGTTTTGGCTTCATCCCTTTCCTTCACACATTTTTGTTGACAAAGTGGCAATCTGGCTCCAATCAGCACTCTGCACTGACAGACAACCGACTCAGGAATCTGAGACAACCAACAGGAACCACACCTCGCCCATCCGAGCATCAACTGATGCTAATGAGCCTGTCCCATCCGTAAGCAAACATCACATTAACTTTGTACTCTGAAATATGGATATTGTTACACAAACCGGCATTAAATTGTGTGAGCTGACACCTAAATAAGATAAACAGAAAATTAGCACGCCAGATGCTACATTCATGTTACAATCACAATTAACTCCTAGCACCTGTGACAGGTGCTAGTGTTACCTGCTGATTGAGTTTCACAACAGACAAATGCATAATTCTTTTCTTCCTATTTTTCTCACTACATGCCTGTAGGGGAGAGATGCCTGAAAAGGAGAGACATTGCGACAGAGACAAGACATCTTTTAGTATATATTCTCACTCTGTGTGTGTGTGTGTGCGTGCATACGCATGTGTGTGACCAATAGTGCATGTCTGCCTCATCAATGTTTTTATTTGTACTTAATGATTTTCAGACAAAGGAGAGGCAAAGAGAGAAGAATCATATGCTGCTGTATTCCTCACCACATGTCTCATGTGTTTGTGCATCTCCGAGTTCGCTGTTTGCCTCGAATTTCTTTTTCATTTCAGTGGCAGTGCCTTGCAGACTGCACTAACCTTTTGAAATGGCACCGGCTGTTCAGTTCCCTGGCAAGAACTCAAAAAGAATGAAGTGTGCCGCCAATAAGGCTGGCCTGCTCCCCTCTGTCTGAATTACTCTGTTTTGGTCAATCACTCTATCCCTGTTTACGCAGCACTCAATTTGCCATGATTGATTCTGCACCGTGCACACACCCGCGTCTTGAATTCAGGACAGGACTTTGGAAATTGTCAGCCATCGATTCTCAATTTGCCCGGTCCCGATGGCAAAATATGTCTCCGCATTCTGGTCAAGGGGGTGCAGCTTAATTAGTTTTAAGATTTGTTCCACTTGGACACAAATGACAGTTAATGGTTCTTGTGGGACTTTGCACACAGTCTGTCGTGCTATTGGAATGGCATGTAGCCCAGCTGTGAATGCAAGATGTCTTAGTTTTTACAATGAATTGATTAAGTTGCCAGAAGGCTCCATTCGAAGGAAACCTATTATTTTATTCCCGACAAAGCATTTAACGAGCTATGCCTCAGGCTGGCTAAAACATAAAATAACCCCTTTTTTACTTTAACAACATACACTTAAGTTGTAGTCATTTAGTCAAAGCACTTGCATCAGCTGGATCTTGATAAAACAAATGAAACAGAAGTAGAATTCTTGATTTGCCAAAGTTAAGGGGAACTAACAGGTAGGGCAGGAATAGGAGAAACTGATTATATGCAAGACATGTACCTGAATCCACAGCTACAGGGACAACAGTTGTCAGTCAGGTATGTGGAGTGAATTACTTATTGCAGTCATACTTTTTCTAAATACAGACCCTCACTTTTGCACCCATATATATCCATGGCTACCCACCCAGACCTCTGCGGTCTGTCCTGAGACCAGCCCTCCTAACAGTTGACCCCCTCCTGACAAAATGACAGATGGGATGTGCACAGGCGAGCTGGTACACCTTCAAAACCATGCCACAATCAGTCTTTTCGTCCTGCACAGTTCTACAGTTGTGGAGGACATGTACTGTATTGGCACAAGAGGAAAGTGTTGGAAAGGTGACCGCAGCGTTTGGTGTTTGGGAAGAACAAAGTATGTGTGGGGGGGACGACAGAGGAAGCTCTACTCTCTTCCTTCACCTTGACACCCTGACCCGGTTCCTTCTTTTTTCTCCCTCTCTTTTGCGCAGGTCTCTTGTTGTTCTCCATCCACTCATTCATCCTCAGTTGTTATGGCTCTCTTTCTGTCTTCAAATCCCTCTCTTTCTCTTGCTTATCCCAGCTCTTTTTCCATCTGGTCTGGTTTTGTGAATCTCACTCCTCCTTCCTCACTCATCTCACTTCCCCATGTCTCTCTCCTTCCTTTTCTGCCTTTCTTTATGTCTTTTTGGCCGCAGTCCCATTTCCCCAATTGGCTTAGTGGCAGTCTAATCATTCTCCGACACCCCTGCTGTCGTCTCTTCTATGTGAGCGCCTGCCGCCGCTCTAATCCCATGATCAGTAAATACCCTTTTTCAGCGCACACTATTTCTCAGCATCTCACTGCCTTCCTAGTGTGTACTTCTCCACAGAGCATACTGATGGTCCTTCCTCTTCCTCCAGGCAAGCACAGCGTAGAAGGATTTTGAGTGCAGCATAAGTGAAAGATTGACTAGGAAACTCTGATGGACCAAAAAACTTTCTGCATTTGTTCAGCTGTCCACTCTGGCACCATTTCATCAGTTTGGTGGTGAACTATAAGCAAGAAATTGAGTCATTTTCCTAAAAAACACCACCATTTGGTTCATCTGTCTGCTGACTCCATTGCAGGGCGGTATTAATGATAATATTGCTCTTTAACCTGCTGCTTTCATTATGATTTGATAGATTTATGTAACTACAGCCTTGCCAAGCACAACCTCCACACTGTACAAATATGTCCACCCTAAAAAGTTGTGAAAGTCAGTGACTCAGTTAGTCAGTTTAGGGTCAGTACATTTGACTTATTCATAATGCAATTCAGTCAACTTCTTGAAACAGATTTTTTTTGCTGATTTCTGCCTCATTGTACCTTGTTTAAGAATACTGAATGTTTTAAAAATTCGTGTTTTTTTCCAATATCTGCACATACACTACAGTGTGGTTCAGGTAAGGCAACAATCGTGGTTAAGCTAAATCAACTATGGGTAATGTATTTTTAGGGTTAGGCAACTCAAACATGTTGAAGGAGAGGCTAACTGTTTTTTCAAGTCTGTCTTAAAACAATACTCTCAAGCCCATATGTAGATTGAAATAGTTTTTGCTTGCTGTAATCATTCGTCCTGTTCATAACGACCATGCTTACTGTGGAAGAAATGGGGAAAAAAAATCCACAACCCCTCTGACCTTCTTCTACTGGGGGGTTAAGGCAGACCTCCAGGTACAGGCGCCATACATCTGAATGTACGCCTTGGTTTACCTAGTGTTACCAAACACTGAACAAGACACTTTGACCAAAATCAAAGGTGGCCAAAACGTTCCAATTAACTTAGACTGGATTGAGACAACACAGTGAGAGGGTCACGTTGAAGACACAAACATGGAAAACATGGCTATTTTAATGTATACAGTGCCATGGTTAGCATTGCTAACCCTCTGTACTGATTGACAGGTTAGTGTGTGTATATTTAAAAATAAATGGGACCATTTATTTGTAAGGGTTTACGGTCAATGTGGCTAGGGAAAGGGAAGTTTTGGGTCCCCTGCTGGAGCTGCTGCCCCTGGTTACATGACCCTCTAGATGGATGGATGGATGGATGGAATGGACCCCTTATTTGCAAAATTAACACCATTTGGTTTGAGATTTTATTCAAGCCTATTAGTAATACTTCACTAATTACTATTAGGATTCTAATTATTGCAGACATTAAGAAAGTCACAAGGCTAGATTAGAAGAAGCGACCCCCCCCCCCCCCCGGTTAACACAATCCAGTCAAGTAGACATAAACTCGTCTTTCTTACCCACTAAGGAGCTCATCACTAATCATGACTAATTTATTTAGCTGCACCTGTAGCGCTCTGCCTCCAGCTCCTGGCCAGCAGCAGCACTAAGCCTCCGTTCACAATCAGCGTGATGATGGCCAACTGAGGGGTAATATGGCTGAAGGATTATGGGGTTCAGCCCTGTAATCAGGCGTTAATCCCAGAAGAAGCAATGCCAAAGAAATCTAATCTATGTTTCATCAACGGTGCTTTCTATCTGTGAGTCTCCTCTTGTTATAGTGACATGAACTTGGTGCAACTGCATTTTGCGTTCATGATTTTATTGAAATGTTTCCTTACTCTGATTTTACACATCTACATAAAAGGCTGTGTCAGGTGGTTCAGCCACGGTGTAATTTGCTGGGGGGATGCATGGGATTGCCCTCTTTTTGATCTACATATCTCTGCCTTTGCTGAATTATTGTAAAGTGCTGTAATGTGAACATTTCAGACTACAGTTGCTGGTTATATTTACCTGCTACAGAGCTCCAGGACGCCGGCTACCAGCAGCAGTTGTTTAGCCGCCAACAGGTGACTGTTAGCCGGCTACAGGCCCCGCCAGATGGCCCTCCTTTCAGGGGCCATGGAATTTAGCTAGAAAAAGTGGGCAAGGTGCCGCGCTAAAGCAACCAAAAGGACGGTAAAAGATTGTGGTTTGGACTAAAACACTCTTGAGCAAGTTCTATATTTTCCTTTCTGAGTATTTTCTGACTATGGTTACCTGGTCCTCAGATCTCTGCAGGGTAAATCCAGACAGCTAGCTAGACTATCTGTCCAATCTGAGGACTCTGTTGACGACTAAAACTACTTTTGAACGTACACATGTTCTACCAAAACAACTTCCTTCCAGAGGAAATTTTGCAGAGACATCATTGCTCCGTCCAGTGCTTAGATGACGATTGTGATTTGTTTGAACCAGAACATGTTTTTTTCCCATCCATGAACGCCGTGTGGACTAGCCAGACCCTCCTCCGCAGCGCTGTGGAGGAAGGTCTGGCAAAGCTTTCTATTCCTGCTGTTGCTGTCTTGTTTCATCTCAAACACATCCCAGACGTAAAGGTCGACCCGGCAGCATGCAACACAACAAAAACAACTCCAACAGCACACAAAGCCACCTCACAAAAGACCCTGAATCATAAAAGAGCCATTTCTTATCCTGCATCAAGATCTGACTTCTGCAGCCGTCAAAGTCTTATCATACCAGTAATCTTTTATCACCTAACATTGAAGTCTTTCTTTTATTCTTTGTTCTCTCTTTTTTTAATTGGTGCTATCCTCGTTGTGATTTTGGTTGCATTGTTCTGGGATCGGTCTTGATGTTCATATTGACACTGACTAATGGGGATCCTCAACAATAAATAATAAACTGATGGGATGTGTTAGAAAGTAGCAGTATGATGACACATGAAATTGTGTAAATTGTATATTCAAAAGTCTCATATTTCATTAATAAGTCAGAGGACACTGAAATGTATTTGTTTTACATTCTTTTCAAATTTTCAGGGAAAAAATTATAATATTTCCTTTTGGTGATTCATAAAGATATGTATTAAATACACAATATGTTATAATCAAATTCCTTGAATCCACCTAGATTTACCAAGACGCACAGTAATGTTGTGTTTCTACTAATAACCAACCACAACAGACTGCAAAATAGTAAGCAAAAAAACATGTTCATGATTATCAGTACAAGTTTGATCTGTGCCAGCTTTCCCACAAATTGGGATTTGGGACTTGATGATCAGTTAGTTCAGCTGTCAGCTCTGACTCCAGAGACAAACCGAGAGCAGCAGCAGAGGCCCAGATATCCTGACTTTTACAGCCCTCCAAAAAAAACTGGGTCCTACAATTCCCATAATGCAAATCAGCAACGTCTTTCATAACACCCCTACAGCCGCTTGAGTGCCCACTTCTTGAAAACACCAAATTTCCAGTTTGAAATGCAAACGTTTGGTTAGAGGTTTTAACTCTCCACCCCAAACCGAGACAACCCCGATGACATCTTCAGGCTCATTTTGGCTTTGGATGAAGATTTAAAAAGATTACACATTGTGTAAAAAGGAGTGCCTCCTTTAATTAAGATTATTTCTAGCAGAAAATAAGTAATTCTACCAAAGAAATCCTGAAATTGTTCCACTGCATCAGTTTGGTGTTGGTAATTACAAGGCAGCATCTGGTGATTATAGTGCACTTTGACCTGTTCACTTGAAATCATTATGATTTGTAAAATTTATGCAGTTACAGTTTTGCCAAAAACAACCTCCACATTGCTTAAAACTGTCCACCCCAAAAAGTCATCACATTTCCAGGAAATCAAAATGAGTCGATTTGTCGTCAGGGTGAGATCATTTTAATTGATTCTAATGCAAGTCTGTCGACACATCCAAGAGTTTTCTCGTTAACTTGTGCCTCATTGCGCCTCGTTCGAAAAGACTGACACTTGATGACTGAATGATTGTTCACATGTTCCAGCACTTAAATGGATAACACTATCTGCAGACTAACATTCCTGTAAACCAACCTATTCTCACTCCCAACTCAACAAATACTGACGCTCGGTCAGTGGCTCTTAGCTCCAGATACTGACGCGCAGAGCAGCCTTTACCGCCCGTACGGGACGCAGTGCAGCACCTTGACTGCGGTGCTGTAAGATCACGTAGTATGAAGAGCGACAACAACACAGGACTTTCACCTAGGACGCCGGGTTTGTGTCCCGTTCTTGTCCTGCGTGTCAATAAAACATGCCTTACACAATGTTTTCCTAACTCTAAATCACCCGTTATTGTTCCCCATGTCAGTTAAAAGTATTTCTAACCCCACCCATAATCTCACCCTTAACTAAGTGGTTATACCCTGCATGCCTTAAAAAGGGATGCACCACCAGCGTGTTGAACATGTTTGCAGAGGGCTACTACCTAAAGCGTTAAAGATCGCCGCAGAAGGGCTTACATTGGAAGTAGTTAAATTCCCCCTGCACCTGACGTAGACAACCAAAGGTCAGCTTTTGATGAGCTGGGAGTGAGACTGTGTAAACCGAGTTTGTGATCGTGCTCCATGCAGCGGAGGAGCGCTGGCTGCCAGTGTGGTGCATCGGCTTGACTCCCCTCGAGGAACAGACCCAGTATCAACTTATCAACTTCAAATCCGAGCCTTGATCACCAGGAGTGAAATGTTCCACTGAACTGTGATCAGTCAGGCTCTGGAGGCCACTCATGACTACCATCCCCTTCTATTCATCTTAGTGACGGTCAGTGAAGTGGACTCAACAGAGCTGCCACTCCCTTAGAGGGCCTGGAAATGTCTGTGTTTGTTTCTGGACTCCTGAGACAGAATGACTGGCAAGACTTTATGTTTGTGTATTCCTCATGTAATTCACAGAAGCCTTCGTCACAACAACACTGCATCAGTTCAGTAACTATCAGTTGTCAGTGCGCGGCTGCCATGGCAGCAGTTGCGGGGGCAGCAGAGAGTTGTGAGCACACAAACACAAACGCTTCATTGGTTCCTACAGTATTAATCAGCTGTATCGATGCACACCTCCCCACACACTCCTCCACTCACCTCAAGACAGTGATTAATAGATCCATTAACCACCGAAATGCATTTCACATGGTGATGACATTTTGTTTCTAGACGCTTTTTTAGCACTGTTGACTGCATTCCTCATGTCTGTGTTTTTGGTCAGCTTTTTGATACATAGAATACATATACGCGTTAAGAGTATTAAGAGTTTTCACTCTTCCATCATGATACTGTACACTCAGACATGCAGAATGGACAACCAGTGTAGTCGCCCTCTGTTGCAAATTAGAACGAATCTTCTCAACATGTGCTCAACGAATCAATGTGTTCGCAGAGTAGCTGCTCACGTAACTCTTTTACAATGCTGGGACTTACTTTTCTTTCTTAATGATCTCCAGTTAGGTAGGCTATCACCCCAGAACATCAGTTATGCTTTTCACTACACAAATCACCTGGATAAACTCTTCTCAATGTATGGCGTGTAGCCTAATGTGGATCAATCTGACTCAGAACTGGTTTCTAACAGAGCAACTGCCTGTCCCTCCACTAGAACTCCAGTATGCAGATGGATTTGTGCTGGTGAGATTAGAAACGTGATGACAAATCAATGAATCTGTGAGCATGTCTGTGTCTGCACTGGGCCGTGTTCATGCTTGTGGACATAAATGTGATTATTAGCTTTTAATGAGGAAATTGGAAAAACAAAGTTTCTAAAAGGTGGCACACAGCTCTGTTGGATAATCTGAACAGTCTAACCACAAAGATACACACACAAATATACACACAGACACACAGAAATCACATGGCTTTTCCCATTCATAAAAAACTGTCAGTGTGAGAACAAAGAAGCAAAAGGCAACAAATAATGATAATGCTGCTGGATTTACGAGATGAAAAGCCAAAAAGTACAATCACTACAGCAAAATAACTCCCTGCCTCCTACTGAGAACTGGAGAGGCACAAAAGTTGCCATTTTCTTTTTAATTATGCATTTTTCATTTATGTTCCCCCCCCCAAAAAAACATCTTCCTATATTGTGTATTGTTCTGATGTCCTTATCTTGTCATTTGGGTGCATTTGGAAGAATCAACTTTTTAGTTGTACCCAGGCCAAATTGATTTCACTAAATGAATGTAATTAAACCGATTTACAAAAGTCAAATGAACTGGATTCAATTAAAGTGATAAATGGCGGAGGAGAGAAAATGCCAAAACAGAAATAGAAACATAGAAAGAGGGAAATAATAATGACTGTTGACGAGGGTTAACAGGGGTTCCAGCACCCTATTTTTGGCCCAAATGCCACGGAGCTGAGTCATGGTGTCACCCTAACAGACCAACCAGTGTGTGTCTTGACCCGGCCCTGTCTTCAGCACATTCACACACAACCACTTCTGAGGCGTTACCATTCATCACGAGGAAAGTGGTCATGATGCTGATTGATGGGTTCACTCTGGGATTTTCCCAACATTCCCACTTTCAATTTAATCACACATCATCACCGTATCATTAAAACAATCCAAGACGGTTCAATAATCACACGTAGGACACGTAAAATGGGGATCCCCAAATAAGCTTCTGAAAGCTTTTTGGACGGGGCCCAATAACAAACATGAGACAGCGAGTATACAGACACTAAAAAACTCAATTCACAATAGACACGACACACACAAATACCACAAGATACACATGATCCTAGTACACATATAACACTTAATAAATAATTAACAGTCATATGTTATGAGCTATTTCTCCTTCAGATTTTTCTTGAAGATGGAGACAGAATGACACAATTTCAAGCTTTCATCAAGCCTTTGAAGTATTTTTAAAGGCTCTATATACCATTTGAGTCTTGAGTATTTTCCGGGATTATGTGCTTACCTTGCCTGTTAGGTGTGTGTGACAGCCGCAACGTGATAGACAAATGGTTCATCCAATCACCTGCCGGGTACTTTTTGAAAGTGCCTGCCCTTTGCCAATCATTTTACAGCAACGGCTTCTCAGATGGTTCCGTGTAACAAACCATCTGACATGTCATGTAAATTATATTAAGGACTACTAGTTGTTACACTTTAGCTTTTGTGTTTAGTTAGTTTAGTTTATGGGTTAACACGGAGCTGCACAGCACACACAACGACAGACATTGATCTGAAATCACATTTAGCGACATGAGTGAAACAAAGCAGCAGCATCGTCCTGAGGCCGAACGGGAATCCATAGAGGTGGAAGGAAGTATTTATTTAGTGTCTGCCATTTAATAGAGTTAACCACATTGCACCCTTTAAACCAGCCTGTTCAGTTCATCATACATGAGAGTCGGGCTCTTTATCTTTTCGTCCCTCTAACATTTTCTTGGCACAGATGATTGACTGACGTAGAAAGTCACGTGTGTCGTTTTAACTGTCAGACTGGCACTATATTTACACTTTCACCAGTGCTGCAGGCTGTCACACACACATCAAACTATGCACTGCTTTCTTTTACTTTCTCTTATTTAAAGACATGTTGGGACCTGCTGGTGATCTCCCGCTGATCTTTGACAACCCCCAGTTTTGTATTTGGGTCATTGTGTGCGTGTGTGTAAAAGGATGTTAAATCCCCAAGTTTAGATGATGTTAAGAGGCTGGAGATACATTCTGTGTGCCCAAAAAGTGTGTTTTTGTGGACACATTACCTAAACATAGTGCTTCAAGTGAGTGTTCTGAACATGTAGCTGCACAGCTCGTGGTTTTATCTGAGATAGACCAATCCTTGTCTGAATACTGTGTAAGATACTGTGTCAAAATGCACTTAAATTCCTAATGATCCAAAATCAAGGACATAATGTCTGTGACTATCCAACAGACTGCAAATGAAATGCAATCTTGAAATACACAATAGTGTTTGGCCATGAAGGGTAGACATCACTAGAGAGATGTTCACTGCATGTACAAATGGAAGTTAGCACCAGGAGCTGGATTACAGGAAAATGTGTGATGGAGATGGAGATGGAGTCCACGCTTTGGACAACTTCCTCCATTTTGTTGCATCATGATCCTTATGACACACACAACATGATTGGTGGATGTTTTGAAGCTCAGAAAAATCTGCCTTGTTTTGGAGAGAAAGAATAACTTTTTGCAGCATTATATTTGCATTCTGTGTGAAAGTACGCATGACAAAAAAACGTTTTGATCCAAAGAAATTGACGTGTATTACACAAAAGAAACGACCCTGATGTATAAGTACCTTCGACCATTAAACTAGTAGTCCACCTGCGTGAGGACCAGCTTTCTGTCCTTAGATGGGACATGAGTCTCCATGACTTTGCTGTTAATAGATCTTTGTCCTCAGAACATTGTTAATACAAGAGTTCACACACACTCACACACGCAAACACGCACACACACACACACACACACACACACACACACACACACACACACCCTTGAACACAGTATGAGCTGTATAATGTCTCAAGGCTATAACTCATTCCACATCTGTATGTGCCAGGTAAGGGTTGGCTCTCTCACTCTCTCTCTCTCTCTCTCTCTTTCTCCTCTTCACCTTCCTCATTCCTCACGCCTCCCCAATATCCTCCCATCCCCTCCCCTTCCATCCATCTGGGGCCCCTCCCGTCCCCCTTCTATTTCTGTCTTTCCTCTTCCGCTCATCTGATTTGTGTCTTTTCCTGTCTTCTATTTCTGTCCCGCTCCATGTCTCCCTTTTTCTCCTCTCCTCCTTCTCCCACCTCCCCTCTCTCGTCTCTCTCCTCCTTCTCAGGGGTCCTGATCTAATTCAGTACTCATACTCCAACCTAGTTTTTGTCTTCTTCTAATCCCTCTTTACACTTGCACTGCTGCTAGAGACGCATGTTACTGATTCATCACCGGAGGCCTCCCCACCGGATCTCAACCCTTCACCTTTTGTCTCGTCCCCAAATCTTTAGGACAAATGGGACGGGATTCGGGACTCTTTCTTGCCACGTTTTTCTCTTCCCTTTATCCTTCCCTTTCCTTCTCCTCTGTTTTTCACGTCTAATCTTCTTTTTCCTCTCCTCTCTTGACATTACCAAGTCCTGGCTGGCTGGGGGGGGGCAGTTAACAGAGGCTTCAGACAAGAAGTTACAGAGAAGCAAACTCCTAATGTGGAATTGAGGAGACGTCTGCTTGTCCGCCATCAACCCTTCTCAGTCCCCTTTTTTTTCCGGGTTGTGATTATTTTCTACCAGTCTACGGCACTAACACAGAGACAAATGAATTGAGACTTCAGGCTGTGTGAGGGAAGGGTGATTCCAGTAGTATAATATATAACAGTATATAATATATACAGTGTATAATAACCAGTAGTTGTAATTTATAGTCTCATTATGATTTGAATCACTTGTAAGTCATTATCAATGTACTTTATCACACAATCACATTTTCATTTTCTTGGCAATACTATCCACAAAAATCAAACAAACATTCCCACTCCTCGCCTGGGGAAGTGTGTCACACAGCTCCTCATATTGTATATCACTAAATATTTCATGTCGCCTAAGCTCAACTTCCCGCAGCGTGTGGATGCAATTTTCCTGGAAATGAGCTAAAAGAACAGCTGCCCGTTTCGGAAAATTTGCTTTCTGGCCGAGAGAAAGATTAGAATATTGATGCCTCTCTGTGCCTTGACTATTGAGTGAAAGCAAGCAGGCAATTAGCGTAGCTTAGCATAAAGACTGGAAGCAAGGGGGATCATCTAGCCTAATTAACAACTCCATTCCAAGGTGCATAATAACACAATAAATAGTTTTTGTCTAATCCTGTCATTGTTGAGAGGTTATTTTCTACATTGCCTGGATCAACAGAAGCACATTTCCGCCTTCAGCTCTCTGTGTGTTGCCGATCTTTAACAACAAACTTCGAGCTGGCAGCCCACACGCTGAAAATGGCAGGTTCTAAAGATAATGTGGATCATGCAACAAGGCGAGTCCTGCTTGGTTCTTTGGGACCAGTTTGGGGACAGTTCTGCTGGGACCGTTTGGGGGGGATTGCTGTGAACGTAGTACACCGGTAAGAGCTAATGTCCCTGCTGGTCACCATCTTCCTCCTGGCGTGCTAAGTGTTGGTTGAGCACACTGCAGGCCCCCTCCCAGATCAGACCGGTGATGCGCTTCACTCCACCACGGTGAGCCAGACGGCGAATAGCGGGTTTAGTGGTCCCCTGGATGTCATGACAGAGAACTTTAAGGTTTCTGCAAGCCATCCCCAACCCTACTGCTGCATCGCTTCCTGATTTCCCAAACAGAGCCGACCCAGACCCAGACCAAACAATATAAATTAGGTTAGCCTTCCTGGGACGTTTTAGCATCAATAAATGCTGATAAAGCAATGGACATCCCTCATACATATTTATACAGATTAACTAGTTGGTTATCTGTTTTCTAACCAATTAGATGACGGAGTGTGCATTGTAATTTCCCCACTGGGGATCAATAAACATTATAAATTATAAAAAATACTCTAAATTATACATGTGCATATTTGCACAGATTTACTGTACAGTTAGTCAACTGGCTTTCTCTGACAGTCGTGACTGCAGCCACACAACTGCAGCCACACCCCCCCCACACACACACACACACAAACAGAAGTAGCAGTGTTGCTGCATGCCTGTATGTATGTCTGTATAAATATGTGTTTGATCTGTGACCATTTGGAGCTGTTCTCTGCATCATAAAGTTCTGATTCAATGACTCAACAAGCCTCACATGCACATCACCCCCCACCCAGCCTTAGCAGCAGCATATTTCTTGGCGTGCTAATAGCAGCTCGCTGCAGTGGCAGCCGAGAGACAGTAACACCACTTCCAGCCAGCCCTCACAGCTGGCTAACCAGTATCCGCAGGGCTATCATTTCCATGTTGTCACCAGTCATTCATTGTCTGAGTTCTGTTCAAGCAATCGTGGTCGCTCAGCAGAGAGGGCCCGTGGCAATGTGTCCCGCCACTGCTGCCTGTTAACTCAAATATAACATGGTGTCCTCCGCCTCACCCCCACCAGGCTGGGACTCAGAGGCAGACGCATAAGATGCAGTCCAATGGCTTCATCAACTGGCAGCTCCTCAGTGTTTTTCAGCCAGACAGATAAATGGAGCCAAAGGAAGAATGAAAATAAAGAGAAATAACTCAAAGGAAACAGACGCTGCAATGAAAGAGTAAAGAAGTGTAAAATAAAAGGAAGAGGAGGACAGACTGATTAGGAAAGACAAATGGTTATGAGCGGGTTGCCTTTCCTGGGTTCCCATGGTGGATAGCTGCCATCTCCATGTGAAGGGCCCGGCCCGGCTGATTAGCCAGGACAACAAATGGGGGCGATCCTGCTCTCTACAACCAAAGACAACGCCCCTAATGGAGAATCAGCAACCAAGGGTATCTGCAAGAAATATAATGTTCAAACTGGAGTCCAAACCCTGTGGCACACTCATTTAGATTTAGATAATTAGAGGCAGGTTTGGCTAGAACTCCCCCCTCTGAGTGGGGGAATGCCACAGGAGCAGATTGGGCAGCTGATGATCTTGGATGTGTAGACTAAACAGTATGTGTGTTTGCTCATGAGTGAAACGTTCGGATGAACAGATGTGATTTAACTTGTCAAATGGAATTATTAAAAAGGTTCATTAAATTAAAATGATTTTTGTGTACTCCTTACGTGGTTGTGGCTGGAAGGGAGACAACAGTTAAGTCCAGGCACCAAAAGGACTAGTCACTGTCAGTTTTAAGATTAAAACAGCCCGGAGGAACTAAACATGCGTCAAATTATTATATTAGATTACAGTTTGCATTATTTTGCGTAACTTTAAGCCGTAGCTGTATCTCTTCTAGCCACAACCTCTTTAAATAAACAGTTTTAGGAAAAATTAACTCCCACTTTAGGAAAAGATTGGATTCCCACCCAGTCCCCTCCCAACACACACACTTTTACTGTGTTTTGTTGGACGAAACATCAAGACCCTTTGTCTTTATCTAGTGCGCTTCAACAACTTCATTCTACTTGTTTAACAAATCAATGAAACTCCAACGAGACAGAGAGAGGACGAGAGGTGGCCTATTGCACGTAATGTTTCTGGAAGTTATGCATAACTTCCTCTGAACTCTGCTTTGTCATTTCATGACCCGCCAGAGCTCGTGATATTTTCTATTAAGCTGAACCCGCTCAACAGCAGTGTTACGTGTGTAAAAATGTGTGTCTACACAAAATCACCAGGATAGTATCGGCCTCAGATCCTGGTGATTCTTCATAGAAGGAGAAACATTAGTACACACACATGAGTGGAAATGATTTGAAGATGATTGTAGTTTATTGGAGAATGCAGAGGTGGACTACAGTTGTCCTCTCCTCATCACTCGATGATTTGATAACAAACTGTAGATAACACAGAAATTGCAATTGCCTGCATGCATGAAGAGATCCTCAAATTTAAAAAACTATTATTTTTTAAATATGGCTCTGAATTAGTCATGGATTTAATTTTGGTACTCTTAGCTTTCAATATCATATAATATGTGATGTGGTACCAACCACTATTTCTGGGTGAAAATACAAAATGTACTCTACCAATGTTTGTTTTCATGCTACTATAGCCAAATAGCCCTAACCTCACAGATTGCTTATGATACATGAATATTGTTCATGAGTACAATTCAGCCACGCTAACTAACCTGTTTTTCTAATTAAACTGCGGAGGTTCTTCTTCTTCTGGGTTGTGGCAGTTACCCCGGGTGCATTAACACCTGCATCCAGACTGGAGAAGGATCCCAACGTGATTTTTATCCAACATGGATTGCCATTCTATTTTTAAACAGGCCAACAGAGACTCCTCTCGTCTAGCGTTTAGCTCTATCCGAGACGTTTGAAATGACAAGTGTGAATGGGGCCTTTGAGTCATGTATTTGGAAAGGTTCCACTGGGATTTTGGAGAGTTTTGGTTGCATTGTCAAGCTGCAAACATCCACTGACAACCTCAGGGGCTTTAATGGAGGTAAATGTGGTGCAAAGTGTGAGAGCTCGTAGAATATGATGTGAGAACTTGCAGAACAAAAATTTGAACTTGTTTGTTTGTTCATTTGTAGTTACCACTTATCATGTGTGTGAATATAAAGATTCACACACATAATCTGAATTTGAAGTCACAGAAGGAAACATTCACAAAGTAACTGTGTGTACTTCATAGTTGTACTCAATGTTGTCATTATCAGCCATATGGCTCACTGTCTGTAGAGTCATTTAACTAGGCAATCATGCATGCATCGTTGTTCTGTATGTAAACCTGTGTGTGTTTGTATGTGTGTGTGTGTGTGTGTGTGTGTGTGTGTGTCTGCCCACGACGGATTCTCAAGCTCGTCCGCTGTGGTAATGATGGTGGGAATCTGGCTGGACAACAGCTTGTTGGTAACAGAGACCCATTCAGAGTTCAGCCATCCTTCCCAGCAGCCCTCTGGGAGCTCCACCAAGGGAGAGAAGAAGAAGACGAGAGAGGGGAGGAGGGGGGCGGTTGGACACAGGAAGTCATTACAATCTGCATAGAGATTGGTTTGACCTCAGCATCCACCCCCTCACCACTCCACCCAAAGCCTGAGTGGACACAGCAGATGTTAATGGAGGTGGAGTCATGCGAGAGGGGGGAGGAGAGGGGAGGATGGGGGGAGGGGGAGGATGACAGCTGTACATTGTTTGTCCACGCCAGCCATTGTCTGAGATGGAAAAGATGGAAGAAAAGAGTTGGAGGAGGGAGAAAAGAGAGAGGGAATTGTTGATTATGGGTGTTTGAAACAGCATTTTGTGCAGCACTTTGGCAGAAATGCCAATAACGTGATTGAACTAATGGCAGAATGAAGAGAGAAAGCAGAGAGGAAAATAAGAGAATGAGTGAGGGAAGAAAGGTGGGGTAGAGCGAGGCAGACAGGCATTGTGTGGAGTTACTGGCTGCTATCTGGACACAAGTCCTCAAAAATAATGGAATCTGAGGCACTTCAAAAGAAAGAATTAGAAAACCTTCACTCTATTGCCCATTGATAATGGAAGGTTTCAGACTTTTATTTAATAATATAGTTTTTAGAGATGTTTCACCAGTATCAGTTGTTGCTAATATAGAATAGAAAGTAAACCGGGCTAATGGCTATTCATTTAACTGTAAGCAGGGTTGTTTTTATTGTTTTATTTGTGTCATTTCATATTATTTCTTCCCCTTTTTTCAAAGTGTAAATGCTTAAAAACATGCAAAGATTGACTTTTAAAATATGGTTTATAAGCCTCTATTATTTTGGCTGGTCGCAGTAGAAAGAGATTAAAGTGTTCAAAATTGATGAGAAGGACGAAAGAAGGCAGGATTAACAGAGTAAGAGAGACAGAGACAGATGGGCGAGCGAGGGCAGGCAGACTGGATGGTGGACGGCCAAGGCTGACAACTTGATACAGAACAGAAAAAAACCTGCTAGGTCAGACAAGAAACCCCAAAGGCAAAGGGGGAAAATCCTGACGTTCACGTCACATCAGCAATATCACTTTACCTAAAACAGAAAGCAAGGCCCGTGGAGGGAAAGGGCAAGAAAGTAGATGAGTAGAGGAGAAGGAGAGGGAATGATAATAATGTTATTGATACTGGTAGAAAACCAAGTGTAGAAACATATTTTCCGAATTGCTCAGTGATGCAGCCAAGGCAGAGGGAAGCAGCAGGGCCTGTATCGATGCAGCAGAGGTCTGGAGAGATGGAGACAGCTACAGCCGGGCTTCTCCCGAGGGGAAAAAGTGACAAGAGACAAGAGTTGTTCCAAAATGTGGCCATGCACACACCGTTTTTTACCAAAACTGACCAACAACGCATGATTTAAAAAGAAAAATAACAGCAGTTTTTGTAGTGTAAAAAATAGTCTGCATGTCTCTTTTACTAAGTTTAAAAATTAAAAGAAAAAAACTAACTTCTTAAAGCTGTGTTCCTCAAAATGTCTATGTTGACAATCCACCAAATGATTCTGTCTTTCAGCTCGTTGTTTCGGTTTACGGCCCACAACTTTACAGTGTTGACTGGCGTCTCTGCCCTATCAGGGTCAGCTGTTCTGCTTCACCCATCATATGCAGCTGCCCAGCACCAAGAAACACACAGAGTTCAGCTCAGGACCATGCCTACAGGACATGTTGTAGTGGTTGGACAGTCCAATAAATAAAGAGAACAGGACATGTACTGGTTGGACAGTATACATACATATGCAGTATATGTGTATTGTATATGTATAAAGTGAACAGGACACACCTTTTCTTTCTCTTCTCTGATTCGTTCTGGCTGCAGATAACTTTGCCGATGCTTTAGTCAACTTATTACTCACATCTCTTCTTCCATTTTATTGCACACTTCATTGAACCATTACGTCTCTTTGCCACAAACAAAATAAATCCAGAGAGAGAGAGAGAGAGCAATATTCTAGATTTATTCTCCCCTGCACTTTTCGGTCTCTTACTCTGTTGTCTGTTGGCCAAATGCTAACATAAGAGTCAGGCTGCTCACTTCTTCCTCAGGTCTAATGCAGGGCTACCACGGCACACTGACAACATCAAATATTTACGACTACATCTCCCTCCTCTCGTCTGCACTCCAATAGTCCAAGCAAACAGCCCAGTAGGACACACACGCACACACACACACACACACACACAGAAAGGAAAGGTTAACTTGCAATGCACTTCATATTGTACACCCACACTCACTTGTACACTAACCCATGTTGTACACTCAGAATGACATAAAAGGATACAATCAGGACTCATTATTTCAGTTTCTATTCAGTTGAAATTTAGGAAAATTGGAAATGAGTTAACCTTGATTAGGCTTTTTTCTTTTTTAAAAACAAGCAATAATCTATTAACAGGGGCATATACTATCATCAACAACTAATTGGCATTAGCAGAGGCTAAAAAGCACCTTGTTTACTGTGAGCCGTGGTGATAGGGCCCTCTTACATAGGAGTCACAGCACACTTGGGCACGTACGGAAATCAAATCTAGAATTAGTTTCAACCAACACTGCAAAATGTGTGATATTACTGCAATTTGAAAGTGTAATTCGTTTTTACATGGTTGTTGAAAATATGGACCGCTGTGTACAATCATTAGGATTACATTACTCATGAATAAAAAACTAGCCAGTCAACAAGGGCTCATTCAAGTCAAATCTGTATGCAGCCATGCGCATGGACATTTAAACACACACACACACACACTCACACACACACACACACACACACACACACACACTCCCGAGCCCACAGCTCCAGCCCCGCCCATAAATCCACATCTCGGGGGTCCATTGTGCACGGCCACTCAAGCAGGTAATTCACTGACAATGAATAAAATGAGATGTAATTATTTTCAAGCAGTCACTTGTTGCGCCGGCTGAATGGCTGAGAAACATGTGTTGCTCCCGGACTCCATTATTGCCGCGCTGCCATGCATTTTACCACGCATGTAGCCAGACAGAGGTTGTGTGCCAGCGTGTGTGTGAGTGTGTTTTTGATTGTCTGGGAGAGGGTGGGTGGTAGATGAACGGTTAGATGGGAGTTGGTTGGAGATTGGTGGGAGGGGGGGTGGGGATGAAAAATAAGCCTCTGGCTATCAACACAGGAAATGGCCTGAGACATCCACTTCTCTGTCTCTCTGCCACCCACCCTCCTCTCGCTGTCTGTCTCTCACGCTGTTGCTATCTTTCTTGTCCATTCGACCTTTTCTCTGCCTCTTGAGCTTTCTTTTGCTTGCAATCCCCTCCTCTAGCCTTCTTTCCCTTTCCTAAGATAGCCCTCTCATTCCCTTCCCAACTTTTTCTTTCTCCAATTCTCTCTGCAGCGTCTCATCTGTTTTCTCTGCTCTTTTACCTCCCTATTGTTCTCTTCATACATCTCAGTCTTAACATGTTTCCCTTTCTCCTTCCCTCTGCACATATTTAAATCTTTCTCTCCTTGTATCTAATTCTCACTCTTATTATCCCCTATTCTATCATTCTCTCTGTCTCTATATCTCCTTTCCTCTCCACCGATGTACCAGAACAGGTGGAGGACAAGCTGATAAGTCTCAGTCTGACACTTTCTCACCCACAGCCATCATTTGCTCTCTGATCCTTTGTTACTTGAAACACACCTTTACTGTTATCTGCGTGCATATATACTTGGATAATCACACCATAAATATGCATGTATGTGGCTGCATTACAGCCCTGAGAAACGTATCCACCTCCTTTGAACTGTTCACACAAAGGCAGCTCTGCCTCTCCCTCCACGCCAAGGGAGCAATTCCAGTCGATTTCATCCAGTCCTGTCTTGATAATTTGCATCCTTTTTCTCAGCTACGTTCTTTTTCCCCCATCCTTTTCTCTCTTTTGGCTTAGTTCATTTGTTCACCTCATGGCAGTGCACGTGAAACCAAACACATAGCCCACACCGAACTCTCGTCGCAGGGACATGCACAAGCACACACATCTCATATCTGCTATGGCTTTGACTGGATAAGGTTGACCAGGACCGGAGTCGGATCGTTTAACATATTACCGGCTCCCAGGGGGTTCCAGTTTATGCTCGCTCACTCCAGAGCAGATGAGTTAGATTCCAGTAGCTGCCGTGCATTTAACTGATCTCTGCAGCTACAGAGGACCCCCTCAGACCTCCAGATGCGATAAATGTTCATGGTGCGCCAAATATGCTGAAGATATTGAAAAATGTAGGCTGTGGTAAACATGCAGACTCACCCTGACATGCAGATGGCCTGGAAACACATGCACAGTCATGTGCAGCACACAGGCATACTGTACAAGCGGAGATAGTGAATTATTTCAGCACGAAGGCCCCAATTGTTTAACCATTAGCTAAATCCATACATACATGAGAGAGGGAGAGTGGGTTTGACATATAGATTTCTGTAATAGGGTTACATGGCAGCCCCCACCTTCCTTACTCGCTACCAGCAGAATTCTGCAGTGCCGCATCCATGGACATGTTCAAAAAACTCCTTAAAGACCACCTGGAGAAGGGCTGCCGGCAATCCAAGGGTGGAGCTGTGAGATGGTGAGGGTGGCGCTATTTAAAAAAAATGTGTCTACTCGGGAAAATGGGGATTGTCCCTGAGCTTTCTGGGGGGCTCCTTAGAAGCCTGGTGCTGGGGAGAGACGTGTGTGTGGTGTTGTTGTTCATGCGTTTATTTGGTATATGGTTTATTGTCAATTTAGATGTAGATCTTTATTATTATTGCATGTATTTACACGGCAAAATTTAATTGGAGCAGTCCCATTTTCAGCATTAAAACACAATATGAAATATATGTGCACACACCTTACACCCACACACCTCACTCATGACCACATACACATTAATCATACTGTAATTACACATGGTATAAATAAATACTTAAATCTAAAAATAGAAATCTAAGGAGCTGTGAATAGAAATGTTCTTGCACACAGTACGTGACAGATTAGGCATTAGGCCCTCGGTGACGGATCTGCATAAGTTTGTGTGTGCCTGTGCCTGTGTGTGTGTGTGTGTGTTTTGTTAATATTGTGTTGTGTATGGTCTCGTATATTGTAGTTACTGTGTCCTATTTTTTTGTTTTGTGTGTTAATAAAAAGATAAATTGGTAATCACATCAACAAAAAACCTGTTCTCCACAGCCAAGCCATTCTGTTAAATGAAACGCTGCCAGCCCCCAGTCACCATTTTAGAGACGCTTTGTTCTGTTTGTGTTACTGGTTCTGCCTTCGTGTAAATCATCCTTGGGCCCCTTGAAAACTATAAAAATACAATCTATAATTATTATTATTATTGGGCTGTGGGTTCTCTTCTGTTCTTCTGTGAATGTGAGGGAAGGTGGGGGGGGGTATTGTGTCTGATTGTTAGATTTTCATTAAAGCAATGGATGAGATAATGTATGATTATGTTTTATATGTGTGTGTTTATGCGCACTGTGTCGCCATTTGTTTCTCTTGAATGCCCAAGACAGATTTCTCCTACGAGAGACAATAAAGGCTTATCTCATCTTATCTTATCTCATCTTATCTTATCTCATCTGATCTTATCTTATGAAGGATAAGTCCACAATCGAAAGGAAGAAGTGGAATTAGAATTATTAAAATCAAAACGATGCCCGACCCCATACCTTTGTATCTTTACACAAGGTGTGTGGCATTTTCTGTATGTTGGATGGAGGCTGAATCCATCAGTGGAGCATCTGCTAGTTTAGAGATGTCCTTAAGGGTTTAGTGGCACTGACATTCTGTGTCCGTTTTCTCTAGTGGCTGTAATTCTGCACCAAGGCTGAATTTTGGGACAGAGACTTCAGATACAGTATTAGGGACCACTAAGGTCTATATAAAAGAGACTTCAGATACAGTATTAGGGACTACTAA
>NC_048411.1:672339-723485 GCF_013103735.1 Etheostoma cragini | reverse complement strand
TAGGGACTACTAAGGTCTATATAAAAGAGACTTCAGACGCAGGATTAGGGACAACTAAGGTCTATATAAAAGAGACTTCAGATATAGTATTAGGGACAACTAAGGTCTATATAAAAGAGACTTCAGATACAGTATTAGGGACTACTAAGGTCTATATAAAAGAGACTTCAGATACAGTATTAGGGACCACTAAGGTCTATATAAAAGCATCCAAAGAGCACCATGTCATGGGACCTTTAAGAGCACCAGAAGCTAGATGTTGTAGCTCTTTGATTTTGTTGTTGCGAAGTGTTAGTCCCTGTATTAAAAGACCTGTCAAAATTGGGAGAATTAGTGTTTTTTTCCAAGGATTGCCTTCACGGGGAACAAAAAACTACCTTTGAAAAAGCTTTGTTTCTTTCAATGTGTCAGAGAAAGACTGATTTCAACGTTGTGTGTCATGTCATTCTTTGGCATAAAAAGGCATTTCCCAGATTTTGACAACAAACTACTCTGCAAAAGAATCATCCAAAGTTTATTACAAAATTGCGCTCATTCTGGTATGTGACTCATTAGTTCATCTGTGATCTGTATTATCTTGATGTCTTATTTCGGTACCGTTTTTATAAAAAAGCAATTAGGGTGACTCACGCACATACTGCACTGGATATCTCTAATATATCCATGCCTGCCTACACAGAGATGTGAATATGTGTAGACACACACACACACACAACTCTGTCAACGCTCACCGGCCTTGTTACAGTAACGAGTCACATTGCTCACCACACTCAAGTCAGCAGTGCGTTCACATGCTCCTCAGTACAACCAGGCCTCTATGTTGCCCGTCCGTTGGGAGTAGAGGTTCAAAATGTATCCAAAGGGCTCCGGCTGAGACAACAGAGGCCCGTGTTCTCCTGCTGCCCTGCTCTGCTCCTGGCCTGGTGGAGTGGCGAGCACAGGGGCGGCCGATGGAGAAGAGTTTCACATTTCAAAAGACTTTTTTTCCTCCCTTTTCTACCCAACGGATTTAGGGCAAATGCAAACACAACACGGGTGTGTCTGTAGTGTGTGTTTGTGTCTGTGTGTGTGTGTGTAGTATGTGTGTGTGTGTGTGCGTGTGTGTAATGTGTGTGTGTGCAGTGTGTGTTTATTATAACATTTGGACTGTTCACAAAGCGCCCAGTGTGTCTGTGTTGTTCTCATCCAGGTCGCATGCTATGTTCTCATCCCCACCTGATCCCACCAGAGTCTAATGACAGCACCACGGAGCATTGTGTGTTCGAACACGTGTACTTGTGTGTACACAATACGAAAATGCGTACACGAGAGTGGAAAAGAAAAGTCACATGGAACAGTTATGTCACACAGTCATAGACTGGATCCGTTCCATATGTGCTGTGTTAACCAGGTCCCCGGACTCACTGAGCTCCAACAGCAGCCTGCTTTGTCTTTTTTTGAAACATCAACACAATGTGTGTCCGTCACATTGGGGAAACTGAGCCCAGTCAGGGGATACCACCCTAGGGAGTGACGGAGGGGGGTTTAAGTTTAGAACCAGGAAGGGTTTTGATGAAAGCTGCAGAGCCTTGGGGGAAGTTTCTCCACCCCTCCCCCTCCCGTTTACTTTCCCTGCCAGCTTGAACACATCTGTCCTGGCCTGACCACGTATCCCACTCCCATGTCCCTGCAGCTGGAGCCTCCAACCAATGCCACATTCAAGGACTTTAACAGAACGGTTGGAATTTGATTTGATGACATTGTTTTGAGCACTGGAACAGAACAGTGCAACAAATGCATCAAAAACATTAAAGTGATTGGATATGAAAAATTGCATTAGGAGAGTAAGATAGTTTAAACCTGTCGTTATGTGAAGGTAGAAAGCATGGAAACCATGGCAACAGATAGAAAAAGTATTTGACTTCATTACTGCAGATTAGATGTGTCAGATGTTTGTGTTTGTAATTTTGTAGAATCTAGCAGCTTTCTGATAATTAACTTTCTCGCAGAATTCATCTCAGACATTTTTCACTTAGAAGGAGTAACAATCTGTAGCTTTTAAACTCTTTTTCATGCTTTCATGCATAGGCCGCGCTCATGCGAGAGAGATGTGGCTCCAGCACCACCAAGGATTCAAGTTCAAAACTTTCTGCACATTCAAAACACATCATACATGTCTGTGTACCCTGAGAAGAGAGTAAAGAGAGTAAAGTTGCAACAAAACACACATAAAAATGTCTTAATAGTACGAAAACACAGTCGTAATTCTTTTTTTAACCCACCAGCTTTATTTTGTTTCTTGTTGACTTTGGATGAAGCGTATTTTACAATTTTAAAAATCCTGTTGATTTACATGGAGTCTGGTGGGTATTTCTATGTTTAAAAAAAGGATCTCGGTTACAGAAATGTTGGCCTTCTTAGAAACCAATGGCAAAACATTTGCGAAGGTAAATACAAGCTGGACCTTTTAACGTACATCGGAGCTTGTTTCTTACATTACACGCTCATTAAATATTTGTACGTATAGCTACAAAAGAGCAATGCACTGTAATTCGTAAGCATTCGACGTATTCCTTGCTGTAATACCGCTGTATGAGAACGCCGTGGGCCGTGTTGGGATGAGGTCGGGCCGGATGGCTGCGTCATGAAGCCGAGTTTGCCTCCCGGGGAAAACAAAAGACTCTCACCCAGGAAATGTGTGTTCATTCCTCAGGAGTTTTTTAATCCAACCCACAATCTTTTTCCTCAACTCAGCTAGTTATTTCGGTGCCTAAACTGAACTGCCCCTGAAAGCACCGTCATCTGGCGGTGCTCTGTACCCAGCTCATTGATATGTTTTATTGGCTAAACTCAGCTACCAACTGCCGCTGATATGAGTGAAAGCTCACGGAGCGCTGCACCCCGGCGCCACGTGACCAGCCATTTACACAAATTAGTGTGCTTTAATTTTTGTACCGTATCTACGAACCTGTTGGTAAGAATGTGTTGTTCTGTGTCTGCATGCATTCTGTCCTGTTAGTGCGTAGTACTCTTGAGTCATCAGACTGGTTTGTATTAGACAAATTATACTTTCTACACATCCGTGCCCTGTTTCTTCATGAAATGACCACCAACTTCATATCCGCCCCAAACTAGCCCAAGCAAGGAAACCTTTCTGCTACCGCTGATGCTCTTATGAAGAGCAAGCAAAGGCAGCATCCAACTCATCTGTAGTGCCTTGTTGCCTACAATAATCATCTCCCACTTCCAAAATTATGCATGTGTCTCTGTTACAAGTGGGACAGGTCCTGATATGAAGAAAGCAATTTTACCTTCAAGTGCTCCACATAAACCCTTCCTACCAGTCATAAATATGATGTACAGTACACCAGCAGCCAAGTTCTTAGGGGTGAAGAAAAAACGACATTACTCTGAGCATCCGCAACATAGAAGATAGCATGCATCAAATGCAATTGATGAAAAGTAATAAAATGAGAAAGTGAAAACTAGAGTAAAAAGTGGGAACATATGGCACTGAAAGAGATTAAAAAACTCCCTAAAGGTCACATCTCTGCAGTTCATTTAATGTTCTTCCTATGCGCTTCACTTAGAATTACAATATTTTCGCCTGCATTTGAAGGCAGCACAATTACTGAAGTGGAGCTACCCAGCCCCCACGCCCCTCGTTCCCCCGCTGCCCACCCCTCTCAGGGTCTTACTGGGAGGGTAGTTAGAGAGCTGGTTGTGTTTTCTTTGTGCGGCCAGGCCTCGCTATCACATTACTGCACACATGCTGATGCAGCAGCCCCCGCAGCCCCCATCATCCCAACCCCGTCCCAGCCTTTCTCACCGAGCCACCCAACAATGGACTGAAGCAAATTACTATTTCAATTTAAGTAATGCCACATTACAGTTTCCACTCGCAGAAATAAGTTGTTACTTTTGTTATCACCACTTCTAAATATAAGATTAAAAGTTGAATTATCCAGGAAATGCATCCCACCCCCTCAGCCGCCCTGATTAATTTTCATAGAATTAGTCATCGTCCCCTTGAACATCGCGCTGAGCTCAGATGAGAAAAGTTGGCTTTGCCTGGAGGAACCGTTCTCTCAACTATGATTCTTATCAAGGAACAAGGAGAGGATGGGAAATTAAGTTGAGTCCCAATTTTAAAGAACAAGAGGATGCAAACTGACAATGTTATGGCTGGAACAGCAAGGTAATATAGTGGTGTACTACATATTTTTCCTATGGAGTGATAAGCAAATTAATATAATACTTTCTGAAACGAGTCCAAGAAAGAGTGACTGTACATTACCTGGCACATTAATCATACTCCTCGTTGGCAGTTTGCTCTCTCACAGTCAAAGTCTCCAATAAAAAACTCTACTCTCCTACCAAACACATTCGGCAATGTTCTTGCAATGTAACTCAATAAAATTAGGGACTGTAGGAAAACGGTTGGAGTGGGGAATGGAGCTGACTCTCCAGCAGCCAGTTTGCTTCATTCCAACTGCCTGTCAGATGGTCTCATGGTATGTATCCACAGAATACATGATGCTACTGAATACAGGGATCTCCCCGCTTCTCAGCATTGGACACTTGTTGGGCTCGCCACTAGCAATTTCTCTTCAATGACTACTGACAAGCAAAGGAAGGCTACACCCTCCTACAACCGCAATGCTTTACGTGGGTCTGTCAGCTGACAAATTTCAAAACAGACCAACATGGCCACTCGTACTTATGAAAAGAGTTCACTAAAATGTGTTTGGGAAAACATTTTATGAGAGAAAAAGCTGCAGTTGCTGAAAAAGTCTTTATTTTAGAGCAACAACAGTCAGTTAGTTGTTGTTGCTGTTAGTTTTCCAGAGGCTGCGAGTCAAGTTGGATGCCCCTGATTTGCATAGAGTGGCCTGAATTCAACTTTATGCAAATGAGGCGCGTGCAACTCAACGCCCCGCTTTTCCGAAGTCCCCCGCGACGCTACAAGAATACGTTCCCGGCTGCTCACGTAGACAATGAATGGGAAGCGGTGGAAATGACCCTTACCTGTGGACATGTGACAGCTCTGGAAACCTCCTTCCCCAACACCTTTCCGACCACCGAGTAGTTTGTGTCCGCCAAACTCTGGAACTTTATGAAACTGACAATGTGACATTCATAGCCACTTGGCGCTGTGATTGGCCCACTGTGCGAAGGTTAGAAAAGGAGCCCGGGTTCTCTCAAGCTCTTTTTTGTTGTCTGTTATTCCCATATTCATACACTTCGCTTTGGAGTTTGGCCTTTTGAGTATACCTTTGGGAATAATTCAGTTTGTAGTATGAAATTGAATATTGGATTTGCAACAAGCAGTTTCCCTAGATTCCACTTTTTTTTTTACCCTCTGTCGTCGCAGACGGGGAGGAGCTCTTTAACTGTACAAACCCATCTGAACTTGACCTTTCCGTGAGATAGAGATGATAGTTAACAGGGCAGGAAAGCCACCAGGTCTGGTCGGGAACTGTAGCAACAGAGGTTTTCTCTGTAGCACCAGACTGAAGCAAAAGAAAAAGGATCAGTCAGGGTGTTTATTTTTCCTCCCAGCAGAAAAGGCCTTCATTGATGGTTTTGGATATGCTGCCCTTTCGGAGACACAGAGCGGTTTTGACCTGGGCTTTCTTTATTCCCCCCCCCCCTCCCCATCTCTCTCTCTCACCCAGGAGCTGGAGGGGAGCTTGTAAAGTCAGCAGCCATACGTTGTGTTATAAAAATAATCCAAGTTTTATTAGGATTGCCATGGGAGGGTGAAATGGGGGGAGAGAAGGTTAAGTGTTACACCGTACACTTCATCTCTCTACTAGAAGGAAGTGCACTGTTATATACTGTAGTGACTGCTCCACACACACGGAGACACAGGAGCTGGGGATTTCTTGAAGATAGCACAAAGGTAGGAGTGTTGCTGTGCACGTGTGTTTCCGTGTGCATGTGAAGAGGCAGTATGTGTTCATCTGTGTGTGGGTATTAACAACATGCTGGTATTTAAACTGCTCCTCCTAACAATGGGTCTTAAGTCTCAAGCCAGTGCCCACAGTCTGTGTGCTGACTGTACCAGTCCAGCGTCTTACCCAGCAGGATGCAGACACTCCTATAGCTCCGGCTCCAGTGCCAGGAAATGCTAAATATCACCGAACAATCCCACACAGCCCCTTATGAATGCCACATCTGCCTGTGAACATCTATTTTTTGCTTTGTGCGGGAGTATCTTCCAGAAACTTGACAAGCCTTATTGGCAACCGGGAAGCAGATATGTCAGGTTCAACCCTGGAAACATCTCACTAAAGGTGCTTTTGGCTAAAGGTCATTGAATAAATGTGTCTCAGCAAGTTCAAACACTGCCCAGGGATCTTTCAGGGGCGATATAATCAAAGCTGCTCGCAGCCAGGCCCACATGTAACACTGGGCTTGAAGGACAAAGGGCTCTAGAAGAAATTGATAGATTAGAAAAGGGCACGCTCAGTCATTTGTCTTTTGTTTTCCCTATCAGAGGCCCTCAGTGATACCGCGTTGCCCGGGACAACATTATAAAGCATGACAGATTGCCTAGCTTATGGGCATTTATGGCAAGTGTAAGTATTGAGACTGTTTTTCACGGCTGAGCGAGTTGCCCTTTAGGATTGCAAAGATGCCTCAGAAAGGCATTCCTACACCCAGCCGTCAGAGAATGCAAGATGTGGAGTGAGGCAGGGGCCTTTGGCAGCCAGAGCAGCTCGGCGTCCGTTCGCCATTGTCCAGACGTCTGGGCGGCCAAAGGGGTCACAGCAGTGGGAAATACCCGCGCTGGGATGGGTAAGGGTGTGGGAGGTAGAAGCGGCTGTCTCTAGAATTCAAACACTGCCAACCCTGATGAACCTGAGAAATTAGCCTGCTGATAGGGTAGTAGTTACAGTGGCAGAGGGAGCGCCGTGACAGGGATATCTGTCAGGAATTGGATTAAAGAAGATGGCTTTCTGAAACCTCAAACCAGTGTGATTAGATTTTCACCGTTGAACACTGATTGAAGGATGATTGCATTAGATGATAGAGGGGCGGGAAAACACACAAATAAAAACAAGATCCATTTGAGCAGTGTGGCAGAATCGTAATCCTCTTCGCCCTGTTGCCTACCCATGGATGTTTTCACCCAGCCATTGTCCTCGCTGATTAGAAGTATGTCTCAATGCCTTCTGAGTGATGTGTACATATTGTATTACATTTCATAGAACAGATGCAACATTTAGGTGTGGCACTAGTGATGGTAGTGTCGGCATGTTGGTCTGTGGTTTGGTTCAACACTTTGTTCAAGACTGACATAGCTCAACAAATATTGGATGGGATCTATTGAAATCTGGTAAAGATATCCATGGTGACCACAGGATGAGCCGTAGGGACCCCCCATGGGTGATCCCCTGACTCTCCCTATAGCGCCACCAGCAGGTAAAAGTTCTCACCTATCCAGATGGAATAGATGGATTGGCCAAACATTTTCTTACATACGTTCATGGTTCCCAGACGATGTATCCTGATGGCTTTGGTGACCCCCACCATGAGGTTTACGTTTGGAGTTCTCATTTGTCTTGACAACGGTTGGACGGAATGACATTTGGCATCAGACATTTGTGGTCAAAACCAATGACATTACACACAGCCTCAGTTTTACTTTGTATTTAGTGCTAATTAGCAAATGTTAGCATGCTAACATGCTAAACAAAGATTGTGAACATGGTATACATTACCGGCTAAACGTGAGAAACTTAGCTTGTGTACAGCATTCACTCACAGCCAGCGAGGGAGACTTGTTTCACAATACCACACCACAAATTTAAGGATTTTTTAAATCTGAATACTGACAGCTTTGCTGCTTTGATTTAATATGTAGTATGAATGTAGCTTCAGTCTTGTTTAATCATGCATTCAATGGATGAGAAATGCACAGTCACAGAAACACATTCTCAGTGCTGGCTGGGGTGGGTATAGCTCGCTGGATTCTACATTACCAGCGGCTTTCTCCAAGCAAACAAGTGGATACGAGTGATGTGAATTCATAACCAACCATCAACAAGCCTGAGGCAGAAGTTGGCCTTTTTATTAAAATGGCTCCATATTGTTAAATCGAGGTTGTTTTTGTTTTTTTATTCAAACGCTGGCTAACTTTTGGCATCCCAAATGAGAGTATCAAAATGTAGGCTTAACCAGAGGCATTTTTACAATGTATCTTCCTGCAAAAGAACACAACAGTGTAGGAGTTAAGCTGCCCATGCATAATTTCTCTCATGTATGCCAGTGTGTTTGCATATGCAGAGCTGCCGAACGAGATTCATCATGCAGACTTTGGAGAGTGGTGGAGTGCAGGGGAAGTGAGGGCGCTCGCTGCTGTTTATTATAGTTAGCCAGCCAGGGGCGCAACACAAGATGGAGAGGGGAGGAGAGATACAGGGGTCCCAGGGGCCCCAACCCAGCCTCCCTCAGCAGTTTTTCCCACTGCGCTGACAAGCGGCAAACTCTCGCTCGGGGACTGAAGAAACCCGCTTTTACAGCTCCCGGTACAACTGAATAACCTCCTGAAGCCATTCCCCTTTACACAAGACAGTGAATTAGCATGCTGTTATCCCATCGAGAGAGACAGAGAACGAACAGCAGAAGGAACAGCAGTGAGGCAATCTATGCAAATTTCCAAATTAAGCAGAGATCCAACACTGATTTATAGCCTTGGTGACTTAGTGAATGAAAGAAACGTAGGGCTAAACCAGAGGTTTATCTCTGTCATCTGGCTGATCTATCCCCTGACTTAAGTTTTCTGGTGTGGGAACTGAACTACCTCGCTTTGATCAAAGCAGAGCCTTTTCTCTCCTTTCTAATCAAACAGCACAATTTCAACTGCAGGTCAGATAAAAAGGATGAGGTATGTTTATGAAGCTGTAATGAAAAGCAATTCTTAGACGATTGATTTTTTTTATCTCCCCAAAACCGCTCTGATTAAAACCTCACTTGTCGCTTCCCATCGCCCTTCAATGAATATACAATTTGAATGAAATGATGTTCCGTTGAACTGTAATTTCCTTCTACTGTCAGCGGAAGAAGGGAGCTACTCATCATATGGGGCATGCTTTAATACACTCATCTCAACAGATATTAACCACCAGGCGATTGCAGAGGCAATGAAACAGTTTAACATTAAATAAACATTTCATTCTTAGATGAAGACAGGAGATTTCTCCACTTCGTTCCACAAATGTTTACCCGGGAAATTGCAGTCGGATGAAATGTGACAGTTCAGCAGCGGCTGAAAGCGGTTTTCTGTCAAAAAGCTAACGTTGCAAAAAGACCTTTTGATTGATTATGACGACTTTGGTTGTGCTGCCGTTTAGAATCCGACTGCCACCGCCGGTTGTTGAAACCATTCATTACTTCTGATTTCAATCTCTTTAGTGTGGTTTTTGGTGAATTTTTGCCTCCAACGGCTCAACGTCATGGAAGGCGACCTTGGAGGCCAAGAACAGCATTGAGTGTTCAGTGTCCTCCGTCATGAGGTCTTAAGGTCAACTCCGCCTACTTTAATTGGACAGATGTCCGTTATAGAAGAATCATTCTGTCATATCGTCCAAGAAAATGTAAATATTTGGATAATGATTGATGAACGATTTTTAAAAAGACATTACAGGTTCTGAATATATACGTCTTACATCTTTAACATCGTCCACAAGTGACATGTTCAACACATTTTAACATCCAGCTGTGATGTTGAAAGGAATTTCTTTGTGCTATTAAAAACTCCAACTGACAATGAAAGGTAACATGGGCCAGATTGCTCACAATAGCTCATAGTAGCTGTTTCCCAGCTCTGAACGTTCCCCAGTATAAATCTCAGCTGAAGTCTCGTAGTGATGAAGAGTCCAAACGGAGGAGAGCGGTGCAAAGAGAGCAGAGGCTCATGGGAGGCGACCTGTGCTCTGCCTCATAATGAGACTTTACCTCGCTTTCTCACCGCCTGGCCTGCTTACTACATTTGCCAGACATGTGCTACATAATGCTCCCGTTGCTGCTTGTCACTCATACAACCATGGTACAACCGGTTCTGAGACAATGGAAAGTCTGAAAGTGGAGCAAAACAAAAAAGATTTGCATTATGAGTCCACCAGTTGAGGATATAATTTATGAAAGGATTTTCTTTTTTGGCCTCCCGTTTAGTTCCCATCAATATCAGCAAAATCTCTTTCTCTGCTCTTGCCGGGGAAGATTGACCTGAATTGTGAATCCCAGTTAATCCCGCCTATGGTTCCTATAAGAAGAGCTGGATCCCCGAGACAGTGCCATCCAGACCATTCCGGAAGCTAAGAGTGCGGATTAGGCTGCACTCTGGTTGATGTTTTTATGTCTTTATTTAGACTCAGTCCTCTTTCCACATTTAACTGTTACAGCAGCAGGAACAAGTGTCACAGCAGCAGAAGAACTGATTCATCGAAACGTTTTTAAGAAACACATTCCACCCATCATACATTGCGTCCCGTCCATTGGCTTAGTTGTGTTTGATTTAGAGCTGGTAACGCTGTAATGGTCATGTTTTGTTGGCCAGTTACCATGCCACGGGCCAGTCAAGCATGTCCTGTTATCTTTATTTATATTTATTCATATTATACTGTCCAACTAGTACACCATGTCCTGTCCTGTAGACATGTCCTTGTTAATGTATTACAGTGCAATGTGAGCGTCTTGTGTTGTAAAAAAACTTTTTAATTTCTTATGAATCTATTTTGATGCATTTCCCCGTAACTTTTGCTAAAATTACACATATATTAAAAATATTAAAATGAATATCAATATCGCAACATCGATATTGCTATACCACATTTTGTCAATATCGTGCAACCCTACCGTTACACCCCCCCCGCTGTATAGAAGTAAAGTATACACAGTACTATATACAGTGCTGCTCGTGAGGAACCCCTGCTCATGTTGACTAAAACACCCCCCTTTGTTAAATTCCCATAGAGGCAGATTTTTATTATTAAAGGCCAGTTATTTCATGGACCAGCATACTATGCATCCTGATAAAGTCCCCCCCCCCGACATCATCACATACCCTTCACCATCCCTATAGGCATGGGGAACGTTCCATAAAATCATCCCTCAGTGCAAATCAAACCATTAAGCTAACAGAAATAACACCATGCCACAGAAAAGTACATCACTTTACTGTAATGCAGCCTTTAAAACCATTAACGATTACACTTATGTCCTATTACAATATCCAAAATCTAAGACTACATCTAGTCTCATATCACGGTATTGATATAATATCACTACATTGCCCAGCCCTAATTGATACTCAGTTGTTCTTGACTCAGTTGTTTTTGGAGAACAGTGAACTGAACGATTCCGTTTGTAACTTATGACCTTGAACGTGAGCGTTGTTCACTCTTGGAAGAGTTAAGGACGCCCACGCAGAGTTCTGGAGCACCCAGGGCGAGGATGTAGGGCACGCAGACACCGAAACACCCGCATGGCTGGTGCTAATGGAAAACCAGACCGCAGCAACACAGCTACCTCTTACCAAGGAAGTTGCAGTTTGTGTGAATATTTGACTTTTCAATTAGTATGGATTTAAATGTAAAACAAATCCCACGTTTCTTTGCAAACTGCGCCCACAGAGTCTGAAGAAACAAGAAGGAACATCCAAAATACATTTGGTTTGAGTGGGCAGTCCCGCTGTTTGGGGGCTTGGGACGGATGGGTGGGAGTCGCTAAAGAATAGCTCAGAGCAGCTCATTTAAAATAAAGGATTAAAAAAACTGAATAAATGACCATAAACTAGTGACTTTATTGGGTCTGGGAACTTTCAGATTGTGAACTCTGAACATGGACTAGTTCATTATAAACAGTGTGTACTGAACTTAAACAGCATGCTCAGATATAAGATGTTTCTTTCACTGGTGCCAATTTCTTTTGAATGCATTAACTTTAACTAGCCTCATTGTAAAATTACTCACCATGGAGCTCTGATAAGATCTTCTACATTGTGCCCTCTGAATCTAAATGAGTTGAAAAAAAGCTTTTATGTTGCATGCTTCTTTTGATTGGAATTGGTTATCGTTAAACATCCGTTTTCTGTCATCATTATGCTTATTTAAAAAAGTGTTTTCTTTCTCATCTTAAAGCCAATTGCCTATGCTTTTAGTTATGCCATCAATGTTCCTCTCTCTCTTTAGAGATCGTTGTTCGCTTGATTGTGTCTACTCTTTTAGGTTGTTCCTCTCTCTCTCTCTCTCTCTCTCTCCCTCTCTCTCTCGCTCTCTCTCTCTCTCTCACTCTCACTTGGTTTTTGTGTGCTTTAAAGTGTTTTAGAGTGTTTGTTGGGGACCCTCTTGAACGCGAGATGATACACCTCCAGACATCCATGTGGGGGGGGGGGGATGTTGTCTGTGATGACGGTGTTGGGCCGTCATCCTCCTCTCCTCATGTGTGAGAGCAGCTATGTTTTCAGTCCAAAAACAAAAGCTAAACTTCTAATAAATCCATGTGCTCATCTGCTGAATTGGTAGAATCAATTATTACATCGTTGTCTAGTTGGTTTTTTACATAATCTCTTTAACTGCAATGAGTTGCTCGATAAGGTCCTAAGGCGTATAACTGGTAATCATTGATTTTGTCTAGTTATGCCAAATTGTAATCATAAAAGTGATTATTGGTCGGACTGCATATGTTTTGATAATAAAGAGGCGTTAGTATTGTTATGACATTATCTGTGTCACATGACAGCAATGTGACAAAAAGATGCATCCTGGAATTCATTCAAAACTTATAGACACTTATATTCTT
Organism: Etheostoma cragini; assembly: GCF_013103735.1. Lineage (NCBI taxonomy): Eukaryota > Metazoa > Chordata > Actinopteri > Perciformes > Percidae > Etheostoma > Etheostoma cragini. Next base: position 710,696 of record NC_048411.1, on the reverse strand, counting down.
GATTGCAATTAATTGTCAAGCCTGATTTCATTGATTGTCCCATCACCATGGTAACGGGTATATGCATCAGCCTGTGATTGTGGGGATTTACATAGATCATAAAGTGAAGGAGTCAATAAAAAGTAAGTGAAACACACATGCCCACCACCTGCTCCCGGCCTTGTTTGCATTGAGTTGGAAGAAATGCTAAAATGAATCTCCTGTCAGCCTCATGTTTTCACCCTCTTCTCCATCAATGATGCACTCACTGAGTCATCAGAGAGAAAAGAAGAAATGGCGGTTTCCTGTGCTGCAGCTGAAGTCTGATGTACAGAAGATGAGGAGAAATGGAGCCAGGACGGTCCCCTGGGCTGCAAACGGTCATGAGTTCACGCTTAGATTCATGTGGTCTGCTGCTAAGGGGGGGGGGGGGGTTAATAGAGTCTCATAGGTCCATACAGAAAAAATCAAACACCACGATCAAACACATTGATGTATGGGCAATACTGTAGTGTTGACTATTGGTGCTTTCACAAAATATTTAATTTTTTAATTATTGATTAATAATCATCAATAATGTGCATATGATGATTAAGTGGGTGAAGGCAAATGATAAAACAGCTAATAAGTCTGGTAAATTCAGTGAAAATAACTGTATTGCAGCCTCCAAAGATGAACAGAACACTTGTGTCATGTCAATGTCAGTGTAATATGGATTTATTGCCCAGCCCTAATATAATATCAGGCCGCTTTAGATTATAATATAGAAGTCAGTCTAAGTCCTACAGACTAAAGAAACCTGGGGTTTCTTTCAAGATTTCTATAATCCCAAAATGATCTATTGAAGCTTTTCCAAATCAAAATGCAGATATGAATCGTTTTATCCTCTCATATTAATTTCCCCCCAAAAAACCTGCTAATGGAATGCTGTAATTACCCGCATATCCTTGTTATTGTTTATCAGAAGCTGCAAGAAAAAAACTGAGTAGGCGAGCGCTCCGAGCTGCTGACTCGCTATCCGCCGCTATCTTTCTCCTCCTCCTCTCCGTCAGCCATTAGTCTATAATTTATGCTTTCACACTACCAAGGCCTTCTGCTCAGAGCAATGGCGTTGCCGTATTGGAGAAAGTTTTCGCTTTCAATCTGTTGACGGCTGTACATTGACTGAAACAAAAACGCTGACAAATTGAGTGCTCCTTCACACCCACTGCAGGTGTTCGAACATAAAAATCCAAAAACGGGGAGTAAAAACTCCTATTGGAGTGGAGGTGTGGACTAAATTGCAGTGCAGTATGCCATGATGCATTTTTAAAGGTTAGGGGGAGAAAAAAAAACAGCCAAAAGAACTCTGAACGTGCTTATGGTAGACTGTTCAAACATTCACAACATTTCTGACCATCTCACTAAAAACTGAAAACAATGAATTGAATATTGCCGTGATGTATGAAGCTGGAGTCGCTTCTTGGACAAATGTAAAGACTCATAGCAGAGAGACTGCAATATTGTCCAATCAGCAGCATGGATTTCTAAAGTGAGAGTGGCGTTCACAGGCCTTGGGGCCATGAAACTGCCTCAGCACATAGGAAATTGAGTAAGAGAACAAGTAAAAAACCCATATGAAGTTGTTCGGTACACTGAAACTCTTATTTATTCCACGGCGCCGGCAGAATAGGCTGCACAGTACATCAATAACAGGTTGAACTGGAGGGCAGGCATGGAGCTTCACACATGACTGCTTCTTCACATAATACATCTCAAGTCTATTTTATCCAATCGTAGGTGAAAATAATCCCTGCAAATTCATTTTAGACATAGTGTTTCATTTTTTTTAAATGTTATTGACTAGGAGAGACAGAGGGGAGGTCAAGGTCTACTGTTTCCTAGTTTACAAATCTTGTCTTTTTATTTGAATTCCTAGAAGGCCAAAATCCAGCACACTAAGCACAACTTTCTAGCATAAAACCCACATTCTCTCAGCAGTGTCTCTTGATGTGGCCCGAGGCCGTGCTACTTCTCCTTTTCATCACTGAGCTGTTTTTAACACACTGCCGAATGAGAGTCTGACTCCAAATTAGTGTCCTGAATCCAAACTCATTAACTCTCAACCAAACAAATCTGTGCCACAGCGTCTGCAGCCTGACGTGTGTGTGTGTGTGTGTGTGTGTGTGTGTGTGTGTGTGTGTGTGTGTTTGTGTGTGTGTGTGTGTGTGTGTGTGTGCGTGTGCGTGTGTGTGTTTGAGATTATGAGCATTATAATTCAATATTGTTTATTTGGTAATCTGTCTGCGTGAGGATTTGGGACTATCTTCACAGCTTTTCCATCAGGCAGCCTGTAAATTAGCTAGACCCACGTTTACAGACGGCAGGACCAGTTGAAGTGCTGAATGTAGCTAGACTGACTTCGCCCTCCTACGTACTTTCTCTCAATTTTTATATTTTCCTTCAGTACGTTGTCTGGGTTTGTGGTATATTTGCTGGTTTCCTAGCCTGGTCCTACCAGACTCTGGTACATTAGCCCGGTCCTACCAGACTCTGGACCAGGCTGCTGGACCGGAGTCTGGTAGGACCAGGCTTATGGACCAGAGACCAGGCTAGAATGTAGCCAGGTAAATGGAAGATGTTTGTGTTTGGTTTAGTTTATTAATTTGTGCCTCATGCTGTCTCCAGCTGCATCGATATTTGCCATATGAAACCAAAAAGAACGTGCAATATTTTCTGTGCTAATCCATAGAGATGTCATTCTAATATTTGCCTTCTAATCTGCACACTTAATCTTTGGATCATAATCCCATGTCTTGTGTGTTCTTTCATGTTTATGTCCCGTCTGCACAGGATTATTAATTTTATTTTAGATATTTAGCCTCATCTGTATAGACTGCACATTCAAAATAATAGTACTAATTATTCTGAGCACAATCAATAACAACATACTGAAAACATCTGCTGTTGTTCACTTACTGTATGTTTTGTATTCCAACACTCTACAGTGATTCCTTTATTGTTGTAGGCAACCTAAACTCAGTTTGTAGGGATGAAACCCTGAAGGGAATCCTCCCAGCATGCCGTGGGGCAACAAAGGGATCAAGAAATGTCTAATTTTATGTGTTTAAGCATTGTTCCTGGCGTTATTATGTTTCACTTTATGTTCTGCAATGTTTCCTCTGCTTCCAAAATACCAACGCTGTTACACAGTTAGTTGTTAAAGGGGCATTCCACCAAATTTCACCCATTTAGTGCAGCTCACATGAAGGCTGTAAAAACAGCTGGGTAATGTCTTCGGTGACTCTGAAGGGAGCTTTCTTTAAAGTCTGAAAGATGACCCGGATGACATGATTGGGGTTAACTAAGTCTGTTGGGGCAGAGGGAATGAAAGACACCATTACAATGCATTAGGGGAAATGTAGGATTCAGTACATTTCAGCTAGACCTATACAAGGGACTAAAAGTACTTATATTTCAGCCTCTGATATAATTTGGCATAACATAAACATTTATCTGTGCCCCACAGCCCCCCACGCAGATTAAGTTTTGGTTAGGAAAGAACTTGGACCCCTCTGAGACCATTCTTTTTTAAATGTATATTCTATTTGTCCACCAAATGTATAAGTGCAATACTAAATCACTGGAGTACCCCTTTAAAAGTATTGAGCAACATATACAAGATGAGCGATGGTGTGTACATGATTGGTGGCTCACTCCCCAATAGGGTTGCTCATACTGTAGTAGGGTGACTTTGGAAATTATTCTCAGAGTTGATGTCAATAAAAAACTAATTCTCCCTGTCCTCAGTCAGGACGATGAACTGCAAACTGAGTAACTCCTGAGCAACAGGCCGGACCTTTAAGATATGGAAATGTGAAAATAAAATTCTTTACTCTTAGTTATCCAAAGATAGAGGTATGAAGACCCAGTAAATACTCCTATTTGGTTATTGCAGTATTTCAAATCCCCGTATGGACCCAAAAAGTTGGGAGCGTGGATTGGTGGCTGGAGAGATGCCAGTTCACCTCCTGGGCACTGCCAGGTGCTCTTGAGCAAGGCACCGTACCCCCCCGACCGCTCAGGGCGCTGGTTCAGCTGGCAGCCCACTCACTCTGACATCTCTCCATGTATAGTGCATGTATAGGTCCTGAGCATGTGTGTGTATTTCAGGCCTGTGTGTGAGTACTAACAAAAAGTGTGTACACAGAGTGTAGTGCAGTAATTTCCCCATTGGGGACTAATAAACAAATTATTTATTATTTATTTATTTATTTTGTGTCTGATTTGGGTTTCCTACAAAAACGTGTAATTACCTCATTCAGAAACGGATTGACGTGCCATCTACAGTACTTCTTCCTCCCTTGGACAACACTCGTTGTGATGTCCCAACATCTGCCTGCAGCTACACATGTTAGACTGAGATTTAATGTGGAACTTTCCTTCTTCAGCAGATGAAAGTGAAAACAGCCTTCTAGTGAAAAGACAGTGAAGCTCAACAAGACCAATGTGCTGAATTATGGCCAAATATAGAGTGTTGTACTTTTTTATTTTTAAATAATAAATTAGGCACGTGATTAGATTGTAGATTGTATTTATATTTCAAATGCAACTAAACGTTGTTTCTAGAGCAGCAACATGAAAGTCCCAATATGATCTCACCAGAGACAAAATGTAAAATGTCAGTTAAATAAACACTGTTCCTGACATCCAAATAGTGAGTGGAGTTGGAAAAGATGAAGAACCCAGACAGACATCAGTCGGAGCCAGGCCTTCCTCCTGTCCTCCAGGTACCGCTGCTACTCTGTCTCAGCCAGCAGCTAGTACCCCTTTACCCCTGGCCAACAAACATGCTTACCCCTGCTCAGATCGGTCTTCTGTCTGCAGTGGAAAGGTTTCCAGTCAGCGTCCCCATGCCTCTGCAGCGGGCGCAGGTATTCACCGGCTCCTGCTCCGATTGGCAGCGATGGAATGATGTGCTGATTTCCGGGCCCTTTTTTCCGGCGTGACGCCTCCGTCTCCACCCAAGAGGCGCTTGAATATCACATCAGTCGGCACTGAGTTTGAATAAGAGTCTGAATAAGTAACAGTAATAAAAAAGAAGGAGCCACTGTAACATTTCACTGGCCTCCATGATGCTTCCAACTGTTTATTTACCGTTTGTTACAAGAGTAGCGTATCTCGGTTAGAGAATGGCAGAGCCCTTACGTAGCGTGTGTGTGTGTGTGTGTGTGTGTGTGTGTGTGTGTGTGTTTGTGTGTGTGTGTGGCACTATGCAGTAGGATACACATGGCTGTAATTTTCCAGTAAACAGAGTGAAAGTAGAGGTTGCTAACCAGAAACAATACAAGTCCCTTTGGCTACATTAGTGCGTCAAGTCTTTGTCGACAAAGGTAAAAACCACCTCAAGCGAGTGTTAAAAACTTTTTTGGCGCAATTTTCCCTTTTCCATTCAGCTTTTCTGTGGCGATACTTCAACATGCGCGTCAGGACATGAGACTGTAAGGGGGACCAGTGGCTCAGTGACCTTCGGGTTTACAGGGCTGGCATGGCATTGCTGCGGTCCAGACTGAAATACTGAATGTGGGACTTTAACCTGTAGTTTAACACTGTGATATTGCTACGTTTCAATGAAAAGATCTCACCACTGATAGCATATGTCATACATCTATCATATATCTTCTTATGAGACTGAACATTTATAAGGATAGCAGCAGATATGTAGAAATACATGTTTAAAGAACAATCACTCAACATATGTTATAGAGGTTATCACTTCATTCACACAGACCAAAATGCTGTCATGTGGAACAAAGGCTTTAGAAATCGGATTATTGATTGAAAAAGAAAAAGAAAAAGAAATGAATAGAACAGATGAAGGAAAAGGTGATAACTAACATTATTACTAACAGTAATAATGCGTTATTAATAGTGTAGCCCATTGATCTCTTGTGGAACGTTCTCTCTGCTGCAGAAGGAGACCGGAGCGTTTTTGGAGCTGATGCCTTGCTCACTGGATGAAGAACCAGACCCTCCAGTCTAACAATGGGCTCTCTTACAGCCAAGCTGGTCTCCAGCCGAGCCAGCCCCGTCATAAAAACCCTCTGGGCGACTCAGGTCAGACTACTGGCGCATTTAGCCCTTTATGGGGGGGCTGCACCCCTAAACTTGTTCCCAGCACCCCAAACAAATCTGTTGTTAATCCATTGTGAGCTAAGGAGTTGTACTCATCACAGCATCGTGAAACTGAACCCAGAATCTAGATGTCTGGATCATTCACAAAAACCTTCTGAACCTTTTTTTTGAAAATTATGCTGAGCCATCAGTCAAAATCACATAATCCCTCATTTTCAAAAGTCATTGATACTGCATTTTATAAAATGTCTGCCTTTACGTAGATAAATATGCAATGTCCCTTTTTGTTTTGTTTTTCATATTTACTTATTATTATTATTAAATTATTCAGCGTTTCCACTACCACGATGCTCCAAAGTGATGTGAAAATGCCCAGTAAATATAGAAGAATAACATTTTAAGAAATTAAAAAAGGTGCCAGGGTGTGAAGCTCTGATCCTCGAACCGCCCTGGGTCAGACCCCGGGTTGGGGAGCACTTTACCAAAACAGACCTTCACTTTCCACACAATGAAACGTTTCTAATCAAGCAGTGTAATAGATGCTGGGGGCCCCTGTCTGCGCCGGGGCCCTTGTTCCGAGAGGCTAATGGGCGGAGACCTGTTTGTGTGCCTTTTTTTAAATCCTCCCAGGTTCCTGCTGCGATGCGTACTGCAGGAGGTGGCTGGGGGCGCACGCACACAAACACACACACACACACACACACACACACTCTCACACACACAAACACACACACACACACACACACACACACACACACACATCATTTCCCGAGGATATTGGCACAGAAACGCAGCGCCACGACCACTCCAGCAGCCTACGTCTGTTTGGTACGGACTGCTGAAACTTGTGCGCAGAGAGGCGGATAGAGTCACTCGTCCCAGATAGAGGATTAAATTCACGCTTTCTTTTCTTTTTTCCCCCTTTTTCTACTCCTCCTCCTCCTCCTCCTCCTCCTCTGGTTTCGTGTTACAAAGCCTTGGGAGGGAGTTGCGCGGAGAGCCAGTTCCTCCGTGTTACAAACTGAATGACAGGATCATATGGCTGGATTTGCCTTATAGTCCAACCATTAAAAACAGAAAAGGTAGAGGAAATAAAATACGAGAGAAGAGGAAAGCCGCGCACGAATTCATCTGAAATTGATGAGGGTGTGGAATAATTTATAAGTCAAATTAAAAAAACAAAATCCGAGATAACGGAGAACGAAGAGAGGGAGGGGGAAAAGGATACCAGATCTGGCCTCAGAGAAAGACTGGGAGACGGAGAGGAAAGCGTTGCCTGTAATCCCCACCACCATCCCCGTAATAATAAGGTAAGTTTATGGCCGTTATTCGTCGTAATGCTGGCCGCAGTGCTGCGAGGACGGCTGGATGAAAAGTAGACGGAGGAAGCGAAGAGTCTCCGGATCTCCAACTGTTGCCACGAAGCCAGCTTTTTCTTGGAAATAGGACGCAGATACAATGCGATGTGTACACGGCTCCTTTAGGTGCTGTAGGTGGCTTTCAGGGCTCAACGTGATGCAACTTTATCTCCATTACGCGCAGTGTAAACACAGCGCACTGCGGTCTGGAGCAGTTGGAAGGGGATCAACTCCGGGCTTCATACTGTAGTCTGTGTAGCTACAGTAACACTGCTCCATGATCGGAGCCCAGTAATGGAACTTTAACGTGTAATATGTAGCCCGCAGTATCCCACTTCCGATATATTAATAGTAACGTGCCATGAGTAGATCTATGCACCATTCCAAGCGAGGAAGTCGTTTGATTTTGTATTATTTGCCTGTAATATTTCCATGTCTGGAGTGTCTGTGGTGCTCTATAATGAACTTTTTAGGAGACTTCCTTAGCTTGTTAGTGTTTTGCATCTTCTATGGCATCAATATAATATTCCATTAATATCCCTAACTTATAGGCTAGTTTGTGACTTGTGTTGGCTGCCAGAAGAGAGACTTTTAGAGTTAATAGAGATGTTGTCTCACATACTGTAGATGCATGCTTTTAGAGTTGTAGAGCTTCTTACTGAAAGCATAGCCTATAGAGAGATTTTGATAGTTCATTTTCTCATATACTTAGATAAAGGCTATATGATCCACTTCCAATGCCAAGATAATGAGTCCCTCCAGTTGCTGCCTCTATTTCCCGCTTGCTCAGCTGACACTCAGACATGAAGCTATTAGGGTGACAATAATCCACTGACTTGACATATTAGTACTTTGGAATACTTTTCCTCCTTATTCCCCTTCTAATTTATTGTGCCTTAATGAAGTATTGGCTTCAGTCGACTGATTATTGGAATTACTGAGGAGGAGGAGAAGGGCAGGGGTCCACACTGGACGGAGGATTTGTGTAAAAAGGTGGTGGTTTAGGAGGAGAAGTGGGGGGTCTGCCTAGTTTTCCTGGTCTTTTTGTGTTTGGGTTTTTTACAAGCTGAATGGTGCCACTGCCAGTTAACTCACAGACTGTATTTCAAAATAAAGACAGTAAGGGTTGTGGGGATGTAAGTGGAGTCATGTTATTACCATGTGGGAAGGAGGATGACTTTATATGAGCGTTATTGCGCTTCAGGATCCACTTTTGGCTTTAATATGTGGGTAATTTGCTCATAAAGTGTGTCAAAGGATTTCTTTTTCATAAGGTTGGTGGAGGTTGGATGTGCTTGTGTATGTCACTGTGTCATTTGCAAAAATTAATTAAAGTAACGTACTTGAGCCGCCTGTTGACATTTGCAGTGTAGAAAGATGTAGCTGTGGATAATCCAAGCAAAATTCCCTCTGCTCACCTTTCAATTTGTAAAATGAAGTTCCCAGACCTTTAAGAGTCGACGTGATCCTGGATAGAAACACGCAGAGATGATTACACAAGACTGGTGGCTGGCTGTTGATGCGTTCTTCCTGACATCTGCATCATTCTCAGTTAGAAAAGAAGCCAGTATAACCAGGGCAGATGCAACAACGACACACACACGCACACCCACACACACACTGCAGCCCTCCGGCCCCAGATGTTAATGCCTCCATTGAAAGAACCACAGGACTCCTGCCGACTCACTCTCTTCATTGTCGGACAGACAATGGACTCCACATCCTGACGGCCAGCCTCCTTCTCATCTCCCCTCACACACTCCTATGCTCCTCACACGGAAACACACACACACACGCTCGCAATTAAACAGCACACAGTCATGCAGACAAAGGACCGCATGCATACATACATACACCCAAACGGGCATGCTTTTACAGTCGGATTCAGGCACACACTTGCAGTGCAGCTTCACACACACTACACACTTTCACTTAGTGGCTCTTTAATATTCCGCTCTGACGTTAAAGTAAGTAAAGTTACAACTTACAACTTGTTTCTCTTATGTGTGTGCGCTCACGTCCTCTCTGGGTGTTGCGTTGTAGCCCACATGTGTTATGACATGGCTGCAGCACACCATTACTTTCATAAAGTCTCTTTTTCCATAGAATGTCAGAAGAAAAAGAAAAAAAAGAGCAAACCCAAAGAAGTTTCTTTTACTGTCGTATAAAAGAAGCAAATCTTGACATTTGAGAAGCTGGAAAAAACATTTTGTTTTGGTATTTTTGTTTGAAAAGTGATTCAAACAATTAATAATTTAGCAAAATCAGTTGCTGATGGATCAAGTAATCCACCAATCAATTCAATATCAGTGGTGTCAGTCATGTGTTTGCCCATCTTTGTGCATGTGTGACATAAACAGTGTTTTGACACAAAGGTCAACATTGCATCATAGCCGTTACATTGTCACAGGACCAGATGTCTCCTGCGTGTGTGTGTGTGTTTAATTGTCAACTCTGTGTCACATGCATCACATCAACGCAACGGATACTGTAGCCCACATGGGGAGCAGCTGAATGCACAGTAAACTCCAGTGATTGAGCGATGATTTCTGATAATCCAACACAAAAGCTTTGCATACAGGAACACATACACACATACACACACACACACACACACACACACACACACACACACACACACACACACACACACACACACTGACACATACAGACCTCTCCCTCTGTGTCCATGGTGTTATGAGAGTGTATGGATCTGAATTAGCTAATGATACTGTGTTTCTGATGGTCAGAGAGGCTTTGTGTGTGTGTGTGTGTGTGTGTGTGTGTGTTCAAATGTGAGTTTATTTGTGTGTTTGTGATGAACAGAGATATGGTTCATGGCAGGCCAGATGCAAGGTCTGGAGAGCAGAAGCAGATGGGTCGTGTGTGTGTGTGTAGGTGTGTGTGTGCACCCTGCAGGAAAACAGCAGGAGGCGGGGCCAGGCTGGACAGGCTGATGTTTAGAGAAGAAGGAAGGGAAGAGACCTTCAAGGTAGTGGGCTCTGGCAGGGTTAGGGTTAAAGTGATATAAACCGTGGGTTTTCATGCTTTCTGTGCATGTGTCCCTGCTTTATATATTGATATTAGTTCATGGTTCATATTAGCTATAGAGAGGAGGTAATACGTGTGTGCGTTAGTGTGTGTGTGTGCGTGTGTGTGTGTGTGTGTGTGGGTGTGTGTGTGCGTGTTGAATGAAGGTGTGATATGTGCCCAGCTGTGGACTAAGAATGACACAGTGACACCAGAACGTGAAGTCTGTCTCGCATCACACTCCCACACACAGCCATTAAAGGAACACAGTGACTTATTGGGACTTTAGCTTATTCACCGTGTCCCCAGAGTTGGACATGTCCTTACATCCCCTCCTCATCTCCATGCTGCTGTGACTCTGTCTGACGCCCCCAGCATTAGCTTAGCCTAGCAAAGATCCTGCAGTTAACTGGTTCCAGCTAGCTACTGCTCCCCATAAGTGACAAAACAACACCAACATGTTCCTATCACATGTGATGCAAGGGCGTGTACATGTATTACAAGGGCGTCCAAATAAACAATAACAGAAGATGTGATTCATTTCAGAAACGTAGCTATCTATGATAGTTTGATTGCTAACGTTAACTTAAAACACCATTCCACTGACAGCCTTTGTTGTGTTTGATACTTGTAGTGAACCAACTTGGTTAAGTAGGTCCAACCTGATTGGTTGAAGTTTGCATCCTGCCAGTGATGCTGGGAAGTAAACTAACAATGTCTGTTTTAGATTTAACAATCTGATTCCATGATCCTGATTAAATTGGAGATGTTAGCTCCACACCTAGAATTGCCCCCCCCCCACACACACACACACATGTATTTATGTGCTATAAAGCAATTGTCTTGCTGTCGTCATACATAAATCAACATGCTGAAACATTTTGCTTTAAGTAGATGATACACTAGACGCATCAAAGAGCATCTATCAAAAGGATTTGAAATGTTACAGCTAATTAAACCTCACAATGAGAAAGGAAAATGTTTTTTTTCCAGTGATTAAATACTGTGAGTAGCACCTCCATTCCATTTGTGCACTGCACTGTGGGACAATAGTGCCAGCTGCACACTCAAAAATCTAGTTTTTTGTATGCACAATAGACTTCGTTTTGTCACATTCTACGTGCTAATAACCTGCTCAGACTCTGCATGTATGCAATTATGACACAGTTTATGTCTTGCAGTGTTTCTGTATCAGAATGGCTGTTTCTGTATTTGCCGGGTGTTTCTTTATGCTTTGAATAAGTGATGGAATTTCCCAATTTGTATGTATTATATATGTGTGTATATATACAGTATATATACATATACTTTTTAGATACTTTTTGGGGCATCTTCAGGGCTTTTTGGACAGGGCAGCTGAACAAATGAAAGGGGAGAGAGAGGGAATGACATGCAGCACAGGTCGGAGTCCAACCTGCAGTGAGGAGTACACCTCTACGTGTAAATGGGCGCCCCCTCTACCAACTGAGCTCTGTGTTATGTGTGTTATATTTCCGTTCATTTTTTAGGAATTGCGACACATGTCTTGTCAAAGCGTTGCTGACGTCTGATGATGCGGCGTCGTGTGCTCCTGCCTGGAGCTCTCCCTGCTCCTCCTGGCTCACGACCATGTTTCGTAACGTCTTAAAGTCAATGTGGCCACAATTTATTGATGTTACTGTAAAAGACACTAATAATACAGAAGACTAACAAGGCAAAGCACGCGCGCACACACACATTACACAACCTCCCCCCCCCGGTCTGCTGAGAACTTTCCATCAGGCAGTGAAGATGGACCCAGAGGCTTTTGGCAGCAGCTGTGATTGCAGTTGTTTCGGAGACGAGGAGCTTTTGCTCCTCTGCAACGTAGCCTTCCCTTTGAGCTCTTTCTTACTCTCTCTCTCATCCTCCGTCTCCCCTCACCCACTTACACACACATATTGTCTCCCTCTTCCTCTCTCTCTCTCTCTCTCGCTCGTTTCGGCTCAATCCGTGCAGCATAATGAGGTCATTTTTGCATTGCCAAAGTGTAAGCACCAGCACTTATATAGCTCAACGTTAATTGAACCGACAAGTGCATATTCAGCCCATTGTGAATGAAAACTATGCTCGGATTGAGGAAAAGTCATATAATCCTTTTTGGTGCCTCTAATAGTAGTGCCAGTCCTCAGAAAGCCTCGGAAGCAGCCCTGAGCTTTCTCTTGAAATCACTTCAGTTTAATTAAATGGAGTCGTATTGGCAATATTGTCAAAAAAGAAACATTATTGCCAAAGAAAAGCAATACTTTCAGAATATAGAACACAAGGCTGTAAAAAGTATTCGTCACCCTCTATGAATGGTGCTTGGGGTTTTCAATCAATAAATGAATAATCCCTGAGGGAGGAAAAAGGTTTCCAGGAAAGTCAGCTGGTGGAAAATCCGATATGGTGCATGGTGACGTTCCTCGAGGCGAATCTGTACAGCAAGTGCTCTAAGGCTGGGGATCGTTCAAAGATTCTCAATACCCGTCGCCGTAGCGATATCAGTAGAGTGACTTGGACACCCGTTCCTGAACAGTACTTTTAACTCTTTTGTTTCATCCCCTTTTCACCTGTCTGACGCACACACACGCACACACACATGCGAGCCCTGTCTCTGTGTGTAACTTAGAGTTTTGCCTGCATGCCTTGACGACGTGTAACACTAGACAGCCAATCACCAGCATTACTAGATCTCGGCACAAGCATGCTGCATGCTTATTGGCTCACTGACGACGCTGACGAGATTGAGGAATTGAATGACGAGGTCATTGTCATTTGCAGTGGTGAGAAGCATAAGCCAAATCTGATCACTGTTGTCTGAAACAGATAAAGCAACAGATGGGGAGGAACTCAAAGCTCCCCGCCCTGACATACAGGGCTGTGCTTTTCTTCTGCACAGCAAACTCTCTGTCTTCATGGGACTCTGGAGGTCCTGGAGGCTTGGTGGGGATGGTCTGGGAGACTCGTGTCCTCTGCATTATTTATGAGTGGTAGAATGGAGGTGGAGGAGAGTCCTGACCTGCTTGCTTTGTAACCAGCTGACCACTATTGGCCATCTGCTCTCCACCAGCCTCTCTCTGTCTCTCTCTCTCTCTCTCTCTCTCGCTCTCTGTGGCTGCATCTATCAATAACTGGGTCTCCATCCAAGTTTTTATGTAAATCAGGACACAGTTAGAGAGGTTAAATGGATTTCTCTTGCTTACGTGATTGAGCTGGGCTCAGTAAAAACCATGTCATAAAAAAAGAGATTCGGTTCAAGCAATTTAATAAATATCTGACAGCAATCACTTGTAAAGGTGCTGTTTCATGTTTTTTCTGTTTCCAATATTATTTGCCGCTTTCTAACCGAAGGGATTTTTTCCTTGAACATAATGTTCATAGGATCAATAAAGAGTATAAATTATTATTATTATTATTATTATTATTATTATTATTATTATGATTATTATTATTAATAGTATTAGCGAAAAACCCTTCGTGGAACTTCCGTAGAAGCATAAGTTGTAAAATGAGAAAGTTTGTGACCCAGTCGCCATGTAGAAAACAGTCGGGCCAGAACGAAGCCCCCGCCAATAGGACAGCTGATTCTTCAGTTGAAGGAATACTGGAGCTGAAATGTTGTGACGCTAGAGTGAGGAAACATTTTGCTAAGCTAAGCTAACTAGCAGCTAGCTCCAGCTGCATACGCATCAGTCTTCTCATCCAACTCTCGACAAAAGCGAATAAGCGTAGTTTCCAGAACTATTCCTTTAATGGATACCATCTCTTCCTTCCTGCTAAATCAGTGAGGTTTCATCTACATGCATACAGCGGTATCCATCCATTCACAGCGCCATGCAATGTTGTTTTTAATCGTCCAACCAAGTGGAGAGAAATCTTCATCATATTTGATGCTTGTCCAGTAATATCCTCTTCAGATACCAGCTGGACTCATCTTTTCATCTTGTCTCATCCTGTTTCCTGGGCCCGTCCATGCCTGGCTGTAGTTGAAATTGTAAAGCTGGATTGGGGAGAGATGTTAATATGCTCGGCCAAAAGCCTTGTCAGCGAGCCAACTGTGTTTTGGGGGCGCCCTGTGAGGTGTTCAGCATGTTTTCCGAGGCCCCCGACGCGCCTGTTCGTCATCTGCGTGTTGTGTTGTTTGTCCCAACTCAGCAGATGTTTTCTGGCTCAGTCGTCTGCTCTGTGTTCTGTGAACAGAGGGCTGTCGGAATTGTTCTCTTTTCTGTTATTCTGGTTTTGGTGACACGTCAAAGCTGTTTGGACCCAGTTTGAATGCAACGGTTCCTATTGTTTACTGTCAACGGCAACATCGTGAGTTTACTGTCAGCGGCAACATTGTGTGTGTGTGTGTGTGTGTGTGTGTGTGTGAGTGTGCTTTGCATTGAGTATATGCCTATGCATATTCAGCACTTGCTTCTTGCTTTTTCCATGCATTGTTTTCCTGGCTCTGGGATGCAAATGTGTGTGACCCACCAGCAAAAGATAGTAGGAAAAATAAAGTACTGTCTCATGGACTGGCTAGATTGGGAGTGTGTGTGTGTGTGTGTGTGTGTGTGTGTGTGTGTGTGTGTGTGTGTGTGTGTGTGTGTGTGTGTGTGTGTGTGTGTGTGAATAATGATGCAGTAGGGGGTGTGTAGAGAAAAGTAGGCCCCCGTGCCAACCAGAGCATGGTAGTTTGTTTTTATGACAGCCTTTTTTTTGGCATTGTTCTGGTCCGATAGCGCTCACCCTTTCTACCGTGGGACCGGCCGTTAGTGGGCAGGAAGTGCCGGGAGCGCGCAGCTTGAGCACACACACACACACACACACACACACTTACACACACTGTATTGCAGACTCCAGCACTCAAAGCCCCTCCTAAGCAATCGCCACACACTCACACATAAAGTTTTTGAAAGGACAATAAAAAGTTGCCCTGCAGCTCGCAGGCTGGTAAGCTGCAGCTTATCCAGGAAGGAGCTACAGCCTGGCTAATGGCCTCTCTCCAGGGTAGGCACTACAGAGGGGCCCATCCGGCTTATCGGCAGCAGGAGGGGCCCTACATGACTGCTCTCTTACAGCTCAGCTAGCGTGTGGGAGTAGCTTAGTTTTCCGAAGCCGTTGGGAGACATGTGTGTGTTATGTGAGTGTGCCTGCTGTGTTTGTCTAGAGTCATCCTGGCCTGTAGGGAAAATCCAAAACCAAGTTAGTCGTTAGTCCCTCTTAAATGAAAACATAGATGCTTACCCAGTGTAGCACCTTTAATTGGAAATTCAAAGTTAACTTAGCGTTGCACTTCCTAATTGAAACTCGGCCCATCAAGTTTTAGGAAGTCTGTGCTACTCTTTATTGTTGAAAAATCAATGCTAGACTAGTGTGGCTTTTTACTACAAAGCATGTACTTTCTAGTACCATGGGGCCCGTTTGGCAAGCGTGAAGATGATGGCGGACAATGTGTGAATACTGTTTCATTGGAAATGGCTTAGTAAACAGACAGCATGATTTGTAGAAAACAGCTGAAAGTGTGATGAAGAGGAGTGAGACGCCTCATGGATCCTAGTGTAACGACTCCAGCATGATCTGAGCCCGTGAGTCACTGCTCATTCTCCTCATCTTTAGCAAAACAGGGTCTGATGCCGTGTTTACAGCAGCTGCTAACTCGACTGAGCCAAGCTAACCTGTAATTGTTCCTGTTGCCTCGTATGAAAGACTTTTTTTTTTGCCTGAATGAAAAGTAAATACAGGCTGTACAGCATCAAGCCTAAACATCCCCAACCTGCTGTGTGTTTATGTTGGCGGTGCCACCTCCCTACCTACTCGTCTGATTTGCGTTTTGCCCATGAAAGATGTGATGAGATCCTGACAACAAGAATACCACATGCGAGATAATTGCTGTAAATGGGGAGCTCAGACTCTGATGCTGATATGGACATCTTCTTCATACCGGCTGGGAGCTGTGCTACTTAATCACTGTCCTGATGGCTTCGTGGTGAAAATAAAAGTAGTGGAAGTAGTAAAATCTGATTTGCTTCACATGAGGAGCCTACCTTCTCAATGGGGGCTGCACAGTACAACCAGAGCCATCTGTTGGTGGCCACTGAGCAGATCCACAGCAGCAGTTGAGGGTTAACCCTTCTATTGCCAATCATCCTTCAGTGGTGTGCCTAGGCTACATCCACACCACCACCGTTTCATTGTTTAAACAGCGTTTTGATCTCCGTCCACACAAGCATTGTGCGCTGGGGAGGGGGTGAAAGAGAGATAGGCTGTGTTTTTGCCCCCTCACCCACCCCTTTCCTGCTCCAGACTCACCTTTGACCCCAACTGGCTGTATCCCCCCTCCCCCCCAGAGAGCTGCTCTCTTCCAGTCCACAGCACTCTGCATGATGTCTGACTGTCTGAAAAAAGATGGGATGAGAGAGGATGGAAAGAGAAGAGAGAGAAAAAAATGCTCAATGAGATGAGACCACAGTTATATGATAGAAAAGAGATAAAGGAGGGATTGGGAAGAAAACAAAAGCTGGCGAGAGAAGAGAAAAGTATACGGGTTGCCAGGTTTGGTCCACTCCTGGAGAGATTGGAAAGTGAGAAAGAAGCCAGCCTACCCCAGACATCAGCCCTGAAAAACCGAGATAAGACTCGACCAGCAGTCAACAATTACACCGTCAATTTTCATCCTGGCTTTCACCTTCTTCTCTCACTCTCTCTTTCAATCTTTCTCATCTTTTGCTTCTCGGGGCTCACTCTTATTCTCTTTTCTCCACTTTATTCCCCACTGCTGGGCTGGCAGTGTATTTCTGTAATAGACCTCTCCACATGCTACCTGTTACACACACACACACACACACACACACACACACACACATACATGCACACTGTATTTTGCTCTGACAAATACATACCTATGCACATTCATGCTTTCATGAATTAATGAAATGTATTCAAGCACTGTACTTCAGTTCAGTTATGAGGCACTTTTACTTATAGTATTATAATTTCCTACTACTTCATTGATATACTTTAATGTACTCGTATCCTTTGTTTTCAGTTTATCTGAAAAGTGTAAAGGTTTTCAGTGAGCAAACACAATTTTTGCTTACTACTTTTACTTGAGGAAAGGATCTCAACACTTCTTTTCCTACTCATACACACACACACACACACACACACACACATACTTACACTCACACAGTGTCTCTATCTTCTCTCTCACACTCTCCCCCCCACCCCCCCACTATTTGAGCCCCTTAGTGCTTCTATGTGTCAATAATAGTCATTTTTTAAAGCCAGACACCTAATGGAAAGAGACGGTGAGGGAGTGAGAGAGGGATGCTGATGAACCCCACCAACACACACACACACACACACACACACACACACACACACAGACTCATTTTCTGCTGATTATGCTCTTCTTTCCATCATGGATGGATGGATGGATGGATGGATGGATGGATGGATGGATAGATGGATGGATAGATAGATAGATAGATAGATAGATAGATAGATAGATAGAAATGGATAAAGCGGTATAGTGAAGTGGGGGAAAGTCGTGTCCAATTGAAGCCACTGAGTAAAATTGCCCTTTTTAAAATTCATTGGCCGTCCGTCCTCCATCCCTCCGCCCCTCCATCCATCCAGTCCTCTCATATCTCTGTGGCTGAACAGCTCCGATTTGTGTACCAGGATTAAATTCCTCAAATTTGTCTTTTCAATCCCTGTGGGAGAGGGCCGTGTTTTTTAATTAATTGATTTTGAAATTAAGTTAGCTGCTGTGTATGTGTGCGCATGGCTGTGTGTCTGTGTGGTGAAGTGTGTCTTTCTCTCTTTCCCCAACGCTTAGCTGAGTAGAAGAGGGGTGGGGTTGTGTGCGTTGCTGAGTGTGCGCCTGTACTGGAGTATCTGTGCCTTTGGGATTCTCTATAGGCGAGAAGCTGAAGAAACAGATTGATGCTAAATCAAGTTTCAAGTTATTTCATATCACTTTAAAAAGCAAACAGGTTTTGCACCAAAGTGCTTCTCAAAGACATATATATATATATATATATATATATATATCCAAGCATGACAACGTATAGGTGCATAGATGAAAGAAATAACTGGAGACGATTAGTCGACTTTAAGTTGAGATCATCTCTCATAGAACGTGGTAAGTACAAACATTCAACATTTTAGATTTTAAGATAAAAATGAAATATGGATAGATATAACTTAATTGTAATATTGACTCATACCACTGCTCTTTTTTCCCCAAATTAAAACGTGTTTGTTAGAGACAGGCCTACATATATATATATATATATATATATATATATATATATATATATATATGCAGTGGTTGCAGTTGGGGATGTGAACAGATACAGACTTAAACAGTGCTGCTGTGATAAATGGTAATCAGAGACGACGTGAAAAACGTCTTCCCTAAGTGTGATTACATGTTTCTACAGCTCTTCACCAAGCCACTTCACCTGTGTGACACCATCCTTTCACCCAACCAGAACCGACGTGCTAAACAATGCAGCTCCTCCAGGGCTGTTGTAGCTCCAGCTGATAAAAGGGTGTTCTTAATCAGTCCCTGCAGAAAAATGTGATTATGCGATCCCTTCATATTCGTTGCAAAAAAGTCACATATATCTTAGCAGAAAGTTGAAAATGTTTTGTTTTTCATAGAACCAAATGCAAATTCCTGCAATTTTATGACATAAAATTAACATCCTGCATATTACATCCCATTTTTAAGAAAACCTGCCGCAAGATCATTTTTCCACAAGATGCAATGTCAGTCTTCATTTCCTATGCCATTCTCCATTTTCAGGCTTCGTTCAACGTATAGTCAAATGGATCCAGCCATTCATTCCAGCTTGGTGTGTGTGTGTGTGTGTGTGTGTTCATGTGTGAGTTGTCTCTTTTGCAGCTGTGTGGACCCTCGCGTTGTACACAGAGCTGCTGTCGCCATCGCAGCACGCTGCCTCAGCGCTGGCAGAGCGTGAGGGTTGTGTCGCTCCGCAGCGGGTAACTGCTTCTGCGTCACAGCGCTGGTGCTGTCAGGCCCACGTCGTCTGTCGCAGTCTGCTCTTGTTCTGTGTTCCTTTGTGTCTGCATCTTTGTAAGTGTGTGGTAACATGTGTGCATCTCTATCTCTTTGTGTCTGAATGTGTGTGTGTGAGGGTGTGCCTTTGTCTAAGTGCTTTGTGTCTGTATCGCCTTTAGTCTTATTAATTATATATTATTTATATTGTGCATATTGTGTGTCTGTACGCTATGTGTATGTGTGTGTGTGTGTGTGTGTGTGTGTGTGTGTGTGTGTGTGTGTGTGTGTGTGTGTGTGCGTGTGTGTGCGTGTGTGTGTGTGTGTGTGCGTGCGTGCATGTGTGTGTGTGTGCATTACCACTGCCGTATAACAGACAGAGCTCCTCTAGACTTTATCAACAACATTTACTAGAAACTCAACTGGAAGATTAAGATGTGCACATTCACACACAGACACACACTGAGACTCAAGTGTGACTCACAAAGGCACCAGGGGTTTTGCAAAGAGAGGGGGGAATGTGTGTGTGTGTGGGGGGGAAAATCAACAAACACATGCACTGTAGCATTCTGACACATTCATCACTGTGTTCTCATATTCTTGTTCTGTCATACCTACTGCATCACACCTCCCACATACACACACACACACACACACACACACAGGCATACACACAAACTCAGGCAGTTTGTAATTAGCATGAAAACATCAAATACTTGTACCGGTAGTTATGATTTATGTGTGTCTCTTCTCATCTGAGCTGTAGCACTCCGTATGATCCCACACGCACACACACACACTCATACATACACACACACAAACACACACAGACAAACTCTCAAACACCTGAGAAAGACATCAGTGTGTCTCTCTGTCACTGTGAGTGTGTTTGCTCCCCGGTGCAGTGGCAGCAGATGGAGTGGGTCTATCGACTTATTGGTTCTAGCGCCGGGAACGTGGGCTTATTACATTCTTCATCGTTCATTTAAATGGAGGAACTGCACAGGTAGACACCGGAAGTCAGACCTGCAAAATCCAGCCTGGAAAAGTTTAAAGTCATTTTTCTACATTTCTTTCTGTGAGTGACAACATTGTCATGTCTGTGCATTAATCAGCCGGAGCCTGGACATGGTCAGCCGAGTGTAGCACTAAGTCAAATGTTGCATCTTATTTGTAAGAAACATAAATGTAGATACAACTGGAGAAGTTTGGATACCACTTGGAGTTGGGTTATTTCACTGAAAGGCATCAAGTACCGTTACCCAGTCCTACATATGGTAACCCTCCCATATCCAGAGATGCTGCTAAAAAGTACCTGGTGGATGTATAAACAGGTGTTGGTCAAGACATTGTTTTGGCATGTAACAAAAGGAAGTATATGAGCATGGTTTTCCTATTGAAATATTCCTTTAAAGTATTAGTTTTATACATAATCCTTATTTGTTTTGGATTAAACAGCATTGTTACTTAAGGCAGAGTGAGGCTAGCTGTTTTCTCCTGCTCCAGTCTTTATGATAAGCTACGCTAACGTCTCCTGGCTCTAGCTTCACATTCAATGCACAGACATGAAAGCAGTGTCAGTCTTTTAATCTCAGTATTTGGAACAAAAGCTAAAAAGTGCACGTCCCAAAATGTCGTATTATTCATTCAAAGGAAAGTGACAGAATAGAGACAGAGATACGGTGTGAGGCAGTTTAATCGACACGAAGGGGGGAAGCAAGGAGGCAGAGAGACAGGCCGACAGTCACAGGAAGACAAAAAGACTGGAAGACCAAAAGTGCCAGACAGAGCAAAGAAAGAGAAAAGAGAAAATGGAGGCTGAAATAAATGGATATGGTATGAAGAAAACTCATAAAGAGCGAGTGGGAGCCGGAGTAGCATCTGAGATGATGAGAGAGAATCAAAGAGAAAGTGAGCAGACGAGAATAGGAAAGCAGCAAAGACAGAGCAGAGAAAGCCGACAGAGGCCGAGGGTGGGATTGTTGTCGTCGGCAGCTCTCTGACTTCTGCTCGTTGACCACAGGCCTCTGCACTTCGTTTATTGTCAGACTTGATTTGATTTCTTTGTACCGCCGTCATTTGCCCCCCCCAGTAGCCACCCAGACACCCTGCCGCTTTTGTTTTTCCATTTCAGCAACAAAACGGCCTAGTTCTTTCTTCTAACCTTGATTTAAAGAGCCAGGAAACACTCTTTTTTTCCTATTAACGGCTGATGATCAAAGTGCCGTGGCTATTTGTACTTTTGGGTCTGTTTACCTCAGCGACTTTCACGTTTTCAATGAGTGAATTTTGGAACTTGTTTTCATCTCTGAGTGTCTGATGTGTCCTCGTTTAAGGTAACGTGATAGAAATGAATGATGGATGAGAGTCTTGAATTTGACACACCCTTTTTAAGCATGCCAGTATTTGTTTGCATGGTGCCAGTGTGTCTAAACAGCCAGCCCACCGCCGGGGTTGGTTATGGCCAGATGTGGTGTCAGTTTACCAGACTGAAGGCTTTTTTTCCATCTCAAATTGACTGCTGAGCTTTTTGATACAAGGGCTGACAGCATGTGTCAGCTACCAGTGAGCTACCGCATTTATTCAGAGGCAGGTTTGTTTACGCTGATGTTATTCAAAATGGTCCGCAATTAGTGACGGTTGATGGAAAGTTGAAAAAGCTTCCCAGTGACAAAGCTGCATGTGATGACAGTCTGTATGAATACATTAGGGGTTTCTAAAAGCTGATCTTCATGTTTTGGTTAGAAAAAATATCAAGCGGCTTTTAGAGTCTCCATGTGTGATTGTGATGTAGGTGAAGTGATGATTTTTCTCTGCAGCTTCAGGGCTGTCAGCCTGTAAAAACCCTGCAGTGAAACTTGCCCTAAGACGCTGCTAACCCTTCTCAAAGAATTTCTGTTTGTATAGTTTTTATTGGTTGTCACGAGACGGCGTGAAAACAGCTTCCGACAGTCTTTTCACCCTGACCAGAGCGCAGAGAGCACTGAATCCAAGTTCTTCTTTCGCAATTTACCTGTCAGATTTCTCAGTCCAGAATATCTAGCTAAAGCTCCGTCAATCGCCAGCTTCAATTAGATGATATCAACCTTCATGGACCTATATTGTAAAACGTGAGATTGGATGTCTTTTTTATTACAAAGCTCTAGGTTCAGTTCAAGGGTCTACATGAAAACAGTGAAAGAATCAAAAGACTCAAGTCACAGAGAAACACCAGCAGCCCTTAATCCGAGCTGTGCCCTTTAAACAAGCCGTAGGGACTTCCACACGGTTATGATGTCACAAATTCACTAAATGTGGGTAGAAGATGCAGCTACAGTTACAGTCTTTCCCCGGCTGCAGTGATGGTGCAGGGACCAAGGGGGTAAGTCTCTCCTCTCTGAGCATAGCTCCTATGGAATTTTGATGCTACGAAGCACTCATCTGAATTAGCATCCCATTGACTACCATTCATTTTTACATGACTTTGACAGTGAATAACTTCACATCTGAAGCGTTTGAAGACTCTTTTTGTACGTTGTTTATTTCTAAAGAAACATGAAGATGTATAAAAGGCTTCGTTACCTTGTATCTTGTGTTATGGCTCCGTAGCAGACATTTTTGTAAAAATAGGCTAACTTTGTGTTACTTACCGTTGCATAGTCGACAAATCACTGTTTTGTCAGGAGAAGCTCTTCCATCAGCTGTTAAGGTTTAATTACTAATGTTAATTAGCATGTTAGTTAGCAGTAATTAGCCTGTGCCTATGTTAATGTTAATTAGCATGTTAGTTAGCAGTAATTAGCCTGTGCCTAAAGAGACAGGCGCTATAAGAACGTTTCAGACAGAGGGTGAATACAGGTAAATTCAGGTAGAAAGTATGAGAAAAATCGTGTTTTTCTTTTTAAACTTTAAATAATTTAAACAAGTTGTAGAATAAAGCCAAAATAAATGTATAGACCTGAAAATGAGCTTAATATGAGACCTTTTAAAATCCTTCCCTTCCCCACTGCTTAAAAGAGGGCATTTATCCTCCCCTCATTACAAGGTGAGAACTCTACCCATATCGAACGGCCAGCAGCAGCATTTAACAGGTAGCATTACACTTTAACACGTTTTTTACTGTCCATTACCACGCCATTGATTCCAGTTAGGCTCACATTGGAAATGGATGAAATGGAAGTGAGGCGGTTTGAGTGGGGAGTCTCGTCTCCACCAGTCCTGACAGTGCAAAGCACATCGAGCGATTGGCTCCTGGGCCGCTGTGATCACGTGACGAGGTGATGTGATCCGTGTTGGTCACGGTGTCTGGGCTGCCAGTTGTTTACTATTTAGTGAGCCGCACAACAGTGAAATGAATGTTAATGCCTGGCGTCTTCTCACTTCTGTTTTTTAACAATCTTTGAAATGACATCAAGCAGGGATTAACAATGCATCGTGAATTCGTTGAAAATGTACATAAACGTGTAGAAATGAAAATGGGTTGAAAAAAAAAAAAATGAATGGATTCAATACTTTATATCCTCGGCTTGGACGTCACTGCATGCTCTCAGTTCATTTATTTGAAAAGATAATTTTTCTTTCATTCATTTAGTTATTTTGATGTGGGATTTGTTATAAAAGTCCCATGGCATGCATTCCCCCAGCCTGCCTATGGCCCCCCCAGTGGCTAGAAATGGTGATAGGTGTAAACCGAGCCCTGGGTATCCTGCTCTGCTTTGAGAAAATGAAAGCTAAGATGGGCCGATCGGGAATCTGGTCACTTATGAGGTCATAAGGGTCAAGATTACCTCCCCTTTCTTTGCTTTGCCCGCCCAGAGGAATTACAAAGCTGGCGCAAAGGGAGGTGTAAGTAAGTTGAAGGATATGCAAGGATATGTGTACAATAGCAACTATTGTCTCCCTGAAGCTCTGTTTTACTGTGGGAATGCATCTGAGTATTGACCTACTCTGTGGAAGTAGTGTTTTGGGATGTCCCAGAGCTTCAGGGGTCTAAGCTGTATAACTCATACCAACAACCCAGCTGGCAACGCTTGTGTTTGGACCAATCCTTGTCTTTGCCGTCCCTCATCTCCAAGGCATCCAAAAGAAGCACAAAGACCATAAAAGTGCTTCGTTCTGCTGGAAAAAGAAATTGCTTTTCAACCAAATGTTAAATGCAGCCTAACCAGAGCGAACGGTGAAATTCACCAGCTGTTCTGCATTCACGTTGAAACGTGTCACGTACTGCTACTGAGCCGAGGATTGGGCATGGCTCCTAATGTACAGTCTCCCAGAATGTACATCACGTTTTAAACAGCGCATTGCATATAACAGGATCAACTTGGTGGGATTGATAAATGTGATCATCTGCCGCGCCCTTTACTAAATGATACAGCGCACTAGTGATTAAACATATGTTCAGCTTTTGTTTGTTTCTCTGGAACAAGCAGCATCAGGGGATGTTCTGTATTTGGCAGCAGCAACAGCAGTTTGGGTGGAATAACAAGAAGAAGATGCGTCTTGTCTAGCAGGATGGTGACAGCCACTGAAGCTGGGAAAGGAAAGGAGTGCCACCTATGGAAGCCTAAACTCCGTCAGATCCAAGCAAAAACACCAAAGGATCCCACATTAGCGCTGCTTTGAAAAGCACATTAATTTAAATGAGAACCCTGTATTGGTATAGCAGGGGTCTGGATTCAGAGGGCTCCAGCCAAAAAAAGATCAAGGGTTGCCCGGCAAAAAAAAGAAAGTTTGATCCTCACTGGCTCTACCAGACTGTCGAGGTGAAGAGGGAGCTCAGCTCTTGGTTTACAGGTCGATTTATGTTCCGCACTCATGCTCATGAGGTTTGTGTAGAGACAGTAAGATTGTTGAATATATGTTCTGGGAGTCCCCCAAAGTGGCAGACATAGTCCAAAGCAAATGCTTTTGGTCGTGTTCAGGTGCCGTTTTAGAGACGTGGACGTGTTGTCTTCAAGTCACACATTTTGAGCTGCAAATGGACGGTCCATGTGGACCCTTGCAGACATCATCAGATGACAAAATGTGTCACTTAAATGTATTCATCACTTGGAGCATTTGGTCCACGGGGATGTGGACTTCAGGTGACAGGGTGTGGAGCTCCGACCGACAGAAAAGAGCTCGGAGTAGAACTGCTGCTTCTACAGATTTAAAGGATTCAGTTGAAGTAGCTTGCAGTGCTGTAGTCAAGACCACCTTTGTTAAGGCCAAGATAAGTCCAAGACCAGGACTAGCCGAGGCCAAGTCAAGACCGAGTCCACACGAGAGACAGTCAAGACCAAGACAGAAAAAAAGAATCCTCTTCAAGAACACTTACCTGTTCATTATTTATGTGACGCCAAAGACGCATATCTTCTATTTTAAGATGATCATTATGCATTATTTGTAATGCTAGTGCAAATCAAACATCAGGTGGAGAGTAACAACACCGTAGGATCATATTAGGCCATGTTATTTACTTTAAATATAGCATTTTCCCTTCTACCCGGTTACAGTACCTGTGTATTGGAATTAATCCAGTATTTTCTGACCCAGCGCGCTTCAGTGGTTTTGTTTTGAAGGAGGAAGTTACTTTAGAATAAAAAGTATGTATTGCTGCACCCGGTCGAGCCCAGCTAGAATGTTTGGCGAGACCAATGGTCGGTGACACGTCCAAGTGCAAATACATACGAGTCCAAGACAAGTCTGAGACAGTAGAAAAACTACAGCAGTGGAAGTTAGGGCATCTGGTTAGGATTTTGGGCACGTCAATCTGTTGGGACCACAGGACTGGTCCAGAGCATACTGAAGAGATTATTTAACCCACATGACATGTGAACAACTCAGCACGCCTGCAGCCGCCAGGACCTGGACCTGGGTAGTAATAACAATAATGATAATATTAATGATAAGATGATGGTGAGGGACCCAGAGGTGCAGATCTCTTGGGGGAGGGAGTTCCAGAGCCTTGGACCTGCCCTGGAGAAAGCTCTGTCTCCAAAACTGCGGAGTTTGGACTTGTGGGTGCAGAGAAGACCGGCTGAGGCTTGGATCTGAGGGGCCAAGGGTTGGTAGGGGGACAGGAGGTCAGTGAGGTGTGAGGGTGCCAGATGGTGGAGGGCTTTGTAGGTGAGGACCAGGATTTTGTAGGTGGGAGATGGGAGGCCAGTGGAGTTGTAAGCGTACAGATAAGCAGTGTAAAAATGGAGGGGTGTAATATAATTTTACAACTCCCTGCGTGAGAATAGCAAAACCAAGAAGAAAATAGTATTCTCAACCCTTGTGCAATGTTTGGGTTAGAGCAAACCTTTTTTGATTCATACTTCATTCTTCCACTAATGCCTGTAGCAGCACACCAAAACACAGCGCCCTGTAATGCTTGCAAACAAATGAAAATCCCCTGTCCTGATGCACTTACCCAGAGTTCCTTGCACAAGGGTCCCGGTGATCCCAGGTGAGATTCATCATAAGCCCTGCAGAGCACAGCTACCGTAACCGTCTCAAGGAGAGCAAACATCACACACACGTTTAAACTCGCAAATTAGCAGACGTACACTTTTTTAGCCTTAGCTGCTTCTCTTCTTCTGACTCCCTCACACACTCAACACACACCTGCCCTCCTCCCCTAGGCAGGTCTTGTAGCGTACCATCCCTCTCCTCTCCTGTCAGTGGGAACAAATGAGGCGGGGCGTATTTCTTAGTGTGTCTGTGTGAGTGTTCGGAGCAGACTTCCTGTCTCTTCTGGCCTTCCTGTCTTTTGCTGCACACACACACACACACACACACACACACACACACACACCTGTTCTGCACTGTTACCCTCTGACAGATCACTGACATGCTGTCTCTAGGCCATCCTGCACTGTGTGTGTGTGTGTGTGTGCATGTGTGTGTGTGTGTGTTTGTGTGTGTGTGTGTGTGTGTGTGTGTGTGTGTGTGTGTGTGTGTGTGAACACACCCCCCCCGTAACTGTGTCAATCTAGCAATTGCCATTTCTCAAGGAGATACGGAAGGGGGGGCAAGGGCCTTGTTGTCAGTGTGTTTGTTGTCAGAGGGTTTATTAATAAAGATGACCTCAGCCAGAGCTCCTCAGAACATGTGTGTCTGTTTGTGTGTGTGTGTGTTTGTGTGTGTGTGTGTGTGTGTGTGTGTGTGTGTGTGTGTTTTTCCCTTTCTTTTCTATTTTCTCTTTTTGTGACTCAGCGGTCTAGTGAAATTATTAGTATTTTGAGAATAGATTAATAATAAAAAAGAAGAAGAATTATTTTTTTCTAAATGTATACATTCATTTTGATGCATTCCCCTGTCTTTTCTCTTCCCCCTCTGTCTGAGGTTGTTGCAGTCTGTCTTTTCTGCTTGGGCTCATAATGCGTCTTTGCGTGCACGCAGACTCATCTGTCTGTTTGTGTGTGTGTGTTTGTGTGTGTGTGTTTGTGTGTGTCTGTGTGTGTGTGTGTGTGTGTGTGTGCGTCTGTGTGTGTGTGTGTGTGGTTGGGGATAATCTGTCTATAACTCCTTTGTCTCTCAGCATGCATGGATGTGATTATGTGATTCATTATGTCGGGCTAAACAGGTTGAGTCCAGTGTGTGTGTGTGTGTGTGTGTGTGTGTGTGTGTGTGTGTGCGCAGACGTCAGTCACCTGCTGTGTGTGTTAGAAAGAACAGATGTCTCACAAGAATAGAAAGATGAGTAATTTCCTTTAAAGTGCAAGGCATTTCTGTCCGTCATCCCTCTGAGTATGACATGGTTAATCGTTAAAGGTCCCATATTATGCTCATATTCAGGACCGTACTTTTTCATATTTTGGGTTGCTATTAGAACATGTTTACATGCTTTAATGCTAAAAAAAAGTTGTTACTATTATTGTCTGAAATGGTCTGCTTTGCGCCTGTCTCTTTAAGCCCCCCATTCCGAAAAAGTCTGCTCTGATTGGTCAGCGTTTCTGGGTCTTTCTCATTTGAGCTCAAAGCGTCTACACCGTTGCAGCCGTTAAAGGATTGTAACGCTGCGGTGGTAGCATGGCTGCGCCCTCCTACGTATTTACACTCAAATTGAACTTCCCTTCAGTACTACGCCTGGAACCAGGCTACTGGACCAGACTCTAGTAGGACCAGACTAATGGACCAGAGTCTGGTAGGACCAGGCTAATGGACCAGAGTCTGGTAGGACCAGGCTACTACGGCAGCACTTAAAGATTAACTATACAATATTAACTATATTAAGTAAAGTTATGACATCACCACTGTTCAGAAGTCCTGGTGCACAGGTCTGAATGAGGGCTGTTTGCGTTCTCCTTGGATTGAGTGTTTAATGTGTTCACAGTGTCTACAGCACCTCAACCCGCTTTATAATAAAAAAGACATGGCAACCTCACTTTTAACAAGTTGGTACTTTTAAAAGGTTGATTTACTCAAATTATAAAAAAAATCATAATTTCTTCTTTGTTGGTATCTGATGGTGTTGGTTTGGTTCGATCAGTGGTTTCATAATGTAAAAGGTGTGTTACTTGTGAACCGCTGCTGACCAATATGGCTCTAACCAGCACAAAATAACTTTCAAAGTGAGACTGATGCTACCATTACAACACAATCCGTCCTTTCAAAAACACACTAGAGCTCCCTTATGACACCAGAACCTCCAGCTGGCTGAGGTAGGCAACAGCATATTTGCAAAGTTGTCTGTTGCTGTTGTGGCAGGATGGTTAGGGCTCGGTTCAAACTGCTTCTCTAGCATTTCCACTAATTACTCAAGTTCAAAATGCAGTTTTCTAGCACAAGCAGCACTCTAGAGCTAGGGCAAACCTGACAAAAATTCAACAAATCTTATCTGCATGGCCTGATAATTTATAGCCAGGTATGAAGTGGGAAAAGATAGCCAGAAGACAGAAATAGCAGGGTGAGGTGAGTTTGATACCGTGTGTGGAGTCAGGTTAGGTTGAGGTAGACGGTGTCAGAAGTGGGAGGTGATCTCATTTGTTTAGCTGTCGAGTTCCCCTTTGTAGCCGTCCCCCAAGGCTGGAGCTAAAGCTTGAGTGGGACAGCCAGCCAAGCAATGGACCCCCAGGGGTCCTGGCAGTAACCATGGAGAGGGGGGGGCTCCTTTTGCCCTCTGTCTGCCTCACCGTGATCAACACAGAGGCCATTAGGGACAGGGTGCTCCTGCAGCCTTTGAGAGCCATGTAATGAGATAATGCATGGAGCTGACGCTGTTACTGTCACCTACACACACAGATACACACACATATGAAGTGCAGGGGCAGATGCAAGAATGCACACGTGCACAAATTAAGCTTGACAAACACATAACACCCAGTGGAAATGAACACACTTACTCACACACACTCACAGGAGTAGATGCATGAATTGATCCAGGCTCACATGTACTACTCTTCAAACGTCCTCTCTGTCAATACTCCTCCACCCGTGTAGGAATCCCTGGCTATTTGCTACTTCAGCTGCGGCACCGACCCTCAGTCAGCCAGTTACATTCTGTTGGACAGGCGGCAGTGGCAGTGAGAGGAAAGCTGATGAAACAGTATATCCCTGCCTTTGGTTATTTCACAGAAGGAGAAAAAGAATAATCATTCTCTCCCACATTGACCTTGAAGGAGTCCATCAGCACAGAGTATGCAGAGAACGGCTGTTGGTTTACTTCTCTGGCAGGCGCTGTTGTCCATTGGACCCACGCAAGTCCTGAAATGCTGCTAACCTCCCATAGGGTTGAGACACTGAGTCGGAGAGTTCAGTCACATAAAATGCCTTGACCCAATGCTGTGAAATTACAAAAATAAAAAAAAAACATGTTTTTAAGAACACCTTGGATGCATGCATGAAAATAAAGGAAAGAAGGCCATGGAACTCAACTGTCAAAGCAAAGAATATGTATTTGTGTAGCTATTTAACGATAGCAGAGACATGGCATCAACGACAATAAAAGAGAGCAAAAGAGCAAAAAGGAGATGGCTGTGTGATTTTTCATTGAAAATTCATTAAAGTTCGCCCAGCTGTACTGAACTTTTCCCTACTTTTCAATAAGTGTGGCTTTGCAAGAGGAAACATAAATTACCTTAAAAACAAGCAAGCAGAATCAACATTACAACCAATGTAATTATTTATATATATTTTTCCAAGGACAATATTAAATTTTACCCATCACTAGATAAAAATGTTTGAATCTCCATTTTCCAGTACAAAATACTATAATCTTCATTTAAACTTAACAACTGAAATGAGTATTTCAGTTCAAGGAAACCATATCTCAGCCTTCAATAACTATATTTCAAGGCAGGAATAATGACTTTATTACTCGGGGCATTTCCTTTGCATGTCAGCAGACGCTGAGCAACATTAGCACTCATTTGGAGTTGTGTTTCTGACTAATATTCCCATGTTCAGGTTCTCTCCAGCTCTGTTTTAGTCTCTGTGGTCTATCCGGCTTCTATCTTTAGCTGCTAAAAGCTCCACTATGTGTTCAAAGCTAGTTGCTAACTTTGACTGTCTGCTGTTTGGTGCGGGTTAGGTAGCGTTTATCAGAGTGTAACAGTGAAGTTGACAGCAGCCCTTTTTCAGCATTCACATCATCATCTGACGTTTTACTAGATAAAAAAAGTAAACTTGCGTATTGACAGCCATAAAGAGTGAGCTGGTGAGAAAAGGCGAAATCTGGATCGAAAGTGTAAAAGCCCTGAATGGAGCGTTGCAGGTTTGATCAGAGAGCGCCTCCGCACGACGGATTTGTTAGGCTTTACTCCTTTATGAGACAAATATTGGGCTAAATCTCCTCACCACCCCTGGGCCTTGTTGTGAAAAGGCCAGGGCCCCAGCCAGTGCGTTACCATCACATCCTCCCACTTATGTAAACAGATGTCTCATACAACACACACACACACACACACACATGCATGCACACACATACACACACACACACACATTGAGAACTCCCAACGCCTGCACTCACCCCATTCATCAAGGCTTTCCTTTGCTCATGCACATACACCGTAGTACTCAGAAATACTTCATTCAGTTGAATGAACTCTCTGCCCTCATATGGTGAATTAATCCCTTTTAACTTTCAAACCAGATCCAGCCTCGTGGAGTGTGTATGTATGTTATTTAATGTTTGTGACATACAGCACTAAAAGTCTTTATGCTGTGTTGATATTTATTGACAAATGTGAGCATTTTTCCTCCTGTGTGTCTTCAGCTCACACACCAGGTGCTACTCAGTATTTTGTGTCGGCGGTGGCTCCTCCTGTGTGTTCTGGCACAGTGAGAATAATAATCACAGCTCCTCGGCTCAAACCAATATCTGTTGCCAAAAGCACTCGACGCAGGAAAACACAGGAAATGAGTGGATAATAGTAGAAAGGTCCCACTTCACTGAAAGAAAATTACAATCAAAATCACTTTATCTGTCGACACCAACAAAACACAGAGGTTTTCTTTTTGTCACGGCGCAGAGACAATAGGACATAAAGCCCTCTCGTTCACACTGCCAAAAACTTGGTCAACAACTACTGACCGGCTGCGTTGCCACAAGCTTTGATAGCATCTGTGCTGTGAGCTGCATTTGCAAAGTTCAGAGCTGCCAAAGTGTGCATTTTCCCCCAGTACTGGTAATGTTTGAGCAGTCAAAAGTTTACAATCCATCTTAACAATGGGCGCAACCACTCTCCATTTCTTTTTCTGACACATAGATGTAGAATCTGTGAAGGTTAATAAACAACTCTTCATTAAAGGCAATCTGGCAACCCAAATGTTACTTTTATTAAAGGCTCATACCTGAGCTATAACGCTGTAAGTGCTTTATTATTATTCATGAAGTTACAACTTATGAAAGTGGTGCCAAATATAGCCATTTAAAATGCTGAGACATCAGCTATCTCTTGTTAAAATGTCAATATTAATCTTCAAAGCCACAAATCTCTCAAAGATCTCTATAAAAGCAATAGTAACACAGAGCAGACACGACGTTTCACACACAGGACAAAGTATGAAGAAGACAAATGCTAACCCGTCAGCTGTATATCGGTCACTTCTATGGCACACTGAATAATCGATTCCAGTGGAATATGGATGGATGACTCCCGTGTGGGATCTCAGTTGGAATGGACTCTGTCGTGCCTCAGCGCTGATAATGGCCCCGGTCACCTCTAATTTTAGCTTGTAAATCACAACCCGCGAGTAATGGGGTGCACTTAGAGAGGTCAGAGTTTACAACCAAATCACTTGGGACGACAAAGACTGTGAAGTCAGGCTTTTGCAGCTCAATGCTTTTTCTTCTTTAAAGGGGTGCGAGGGCTAGAGATGTTGAAGGTGTGGGTAGGGTGATAACGTTGTTTGCAGTTTGCAGTCAAATCTAACTCCGACCTTGGCCAGATGTCCACCAAGATGGTGTGTGTGTGTGTGTGTGTGTGTACGCTCTGCTATGTGTGTGTTGTCAGCCACATTTTCGGAGAGTGCTCGGCTTTAATAGGGACTGGCAGGCATTTTGTTGGGCTTTATTGCCACATGCCTCTTCCAATCCTGCCACTGATTAGAGCTGCCATTTCTGGCACACACACACACACACACACACACACACTCTTACTAAGCAGACCCACACACTTTGGCACACGCTCAAAGCTTGGGTCTTTGCATGCCATTAGCATCCCATTGCGTTGTCTTGCGCAGCGATCAAACGGAGCACAGAGTTGTGCTCTTGTCGAAGCAGATTGGAGGAAGTGACGGGTACATCGTCACTCCACTTTTATTCTGCTCATCAGGGTGCTGTCAGCTTAGACAATGTCAAATTTGGTGCAATGCAATTTAAGGCCCACGCTGTCAGAATTAGGCCTGATAGGGAAGGCTCCTATGGCAGCATGCAGGCAAACACATCAACACACATTCAGGCGTGGATACACACTCTGCCATGCTCACATGTGTGTATACACAACACATCCACCCACATGTACAGGCACACACATATTTATATATATATTTACGTGCAGGCGATTAGCTCAGAACGCGCAGGTTTAACATGTTAGTCATTGCTGATTCATAAGCGGCTGGCTGGCTTCCACACAGCCACTCACTGTGCTGCCTTAAACACACGGGCAGCAACCAGCTGGAGGTGTGTGTGTGTGTGGGTCTGTCTGTGTGTCTGTGTGTCTGTGTGTGCAGGTGTTCTTGAAATTCTGCTGCTGAAAACCAGACCCCTCTACTCTCCCTCTATCTCCTTTTTGGCCTTGTGTGTGTCTGTGTGTGTGGTTTGGAAGTATGTGTGTGTCTGTGTGTGTGGTTTGGAAGTATGTGTGTGTGTGTGTGTGTGTGTGTGTTTCTGTGTGTCTGTGTGTGTAGTTTGGAAGTGTCTGTGTCTGTGTGTGTGTGTGTGTCTGTGTGTGTGGTTTGGAAGTATGTGTATGCGTGTGTGTGTGTGTATGTGTGTGTGTGTGTGTGTGTGTGTGTGTGTGTGTGTGTGTGTGTGTGTGTGTGTGTGTGTGTGTGTGTGTGTGTGTGTGTGTGTGTGTGTGTGTGTGTGTGTGTGTGTGTGTGTGTGTGTGTGTGTGTGGAGCCTTGCAGGCTATTGGCTGCTATGTTCCCCTGGATGAGGCCAATGGAAAGCTGAGGTCTGGCCGATTTCATTATTTAGAAAAATCCACCAGAGATTGCCAGTATGCTGCTGTGCTGTCACATTGTCGTGTGTGTGTGTGTGTGTGTGTGTGTGTGTGTGTGTGTGTGTGTGTGTGTGTGTGTGTGTGTGTGTTTGGGTTCATCCAGTCGTATAGGTAACGCAGCCAGTGCTCTCAGTAGCAGCAGTATATTTCATTTTGGAGAGATATTCTTCCCTAACAGCCTTTAAAGTTATTTTTCTGCTGTTGAAACTTCAGCAGACACACTGCCGGTTCAGTCCCAGGTGGAGACACTCAACGAAGGGTTAAGCGCTCTACCAGAAGCAGTAAACACACATACATGTAGACACTAGCACTCATATGGCGACTTACTCACAGCCGTAAGGTTCCTCATTTAGTCTAAATTCATTTTCCAGCACATTTAATTACACTAACTCAATTTTAGAAGGACCTGCCAACAAATGGAGTTTCAGTGTTTTACATAACCTGCTTTTCATTTTCTTCCAACCTTTAAAAGAGGATTCATAGTGTATTCCCGGCAATGGCAGGTTCATTGGTTGAGTAAATGTTTCTACTCCTTTGGATAAATAAGCTATTTCAAAAAGAATTGGGTTGACATAAAGATGGCAGCTTCAGTTGACATTTTGGAGAAACATTTAAAAATGGGTTGTGCCATTCACATGCATTTGCCAAAAAGTCTAAAATAGAGTTATCCCAAAGATTCCTGATTTCTTTTTTTTGTTTGAGTTGAGTCCAGGTTTGTGGAGTTTCTCGTGTTCAATTAATAAAAGTCGGATGAACGTCACAGTCGATATGTGCACAGAGTGTAGCTGTGTTTCCAGTGTCTAGTTTTATTGACAGCAGTGACTGAACTATGATGGTGTCAGAGGTTTTGGTGTTGCCTATATATGCTCCCTCCATGTAACACTAGCTGGCCCATACGTTACTGACATTATCTGCTTGGCCCTCAGCGCTCTCTTCATGATCAGTGAGCCATTGATGTTGACATGACACACACACACACACACACACACACACACACTGTAAGCCTTGGCAGTTAGTTATGTGATTTGCAGTCTTATCTAATGAATGTGAGCCTTAAGGGTTCAGGTGTGTGTGCAGATGTGTGTGGCTTTGTTTATAGTGTGTTTCATGTGCGGATCTAGACCCAAACAGCAATCCAAAGAGAAAATCTAGTTAAACTCTGCACATTCTTCAAATCAAGTTCAACTTGTGGCGCATGAATTCATGCCACTGCCCAACAGCGAGCCACCTCGACAGTGCTGAGCATTGAGGACACAGAGTCCAAAATGGAGGAAGGTATTGTAGCTTGTTAGCTGTGTTGCACCATCCACTTATATATTCTATTGTATTGTATAACCTGCACCACAAATGTTCAGACAGTTATGAGACAGGAGGCGAGGTACAGAACGTTAGCTAACACGCCTGCTGGACAGAGAATCGAGGTAATGACGTCACGTCTGGGCTAGCCTTTGTTCCACTAGCTTCTGGAACTCTGTGCCATCTATCATTCAGCACTTTAGTTTTGTTTGTAGTTAGTTTTTTTGGCCTAATGTCTATGACATATTGGCATATACTACTTCATGCTACTATTAAGCTAAACAACTATTAAGTTGTTAGCCCATAAAAAGCTAGCTAAGCGGCTACTTCCGGGGCTGATGAGTAGGGCTATAAGAAAATGACTTCTTACTTCATTTTATTACCTTCTAAATGTTTTTTTTTTGTCTAAATCACTACTTTCAAGTCTTTTTTAATAAATAATGATTTTCTTTTAATAAAGTATGGTCCCATTTATTTAAAATAGAGGAAAAAGCAGGGGATGCTTTAGAGGCATGGCTACACATTGACCCGTCAATCCCGACAGAGGCTTAGCAATGCTAACCATGGCACCGTATACATTAAAATGTCCGTGAAGTTTTTGGGTGTTGTCCGTGTGGACCCTCTAACCGTGTGTTTTTCATTTCCTCAACATTGATTAGAACATTTTGGTTGCCTAAAAATGTCTTGTGTAGCCTTCTGCAGTCCCTTGCCAACCAAAAGTAGCTAGGCAGCAATAGTGTTAGCTAGCAACTAGGGAATGTCTGACAATGTTCAGCCGGCTCTGTGTGTTGCCGTACGTGCACATGAATGACGCCAGGACCTGGGGGTCCCCGCAAATCTCCGCCAGATGACTTGCTTTAGCTAAAGTCTGCGACTTTCCCTCTTTATAGATTAGCTTAGTGTAGTGCTATTGACACTATACGCAAGACTGGCCTAGCCACGTCATCCTGCCTTGCTTTGCCCTTTTGTCCAAATATGGTCACTTCTGGCTCCAAAATACCAAAATGGCAATGGCCAAAATGCAAACTCCCGGCTTCTAAACTGCAATGGGTGAGGTCTTTTGTTTGGCTCTCTATTGTGACTGACGTGGGCCAGCATGTTTGTGGCTAGCTCGCCAGCTACAGTAGTTCCCCAACTGTCTGTGTACATATGTTTGTATGTGTGTGTAACATGAGTGTGTGAAAACTGGTGGCCAGGTCTTCTCCGAGAGACATTAAAATTATTAAAGCAGCCTTGCCAATCTCACATGGCCATACATGTGCTCACACACACACACACACACACACACACACACACACACACACACACACACACACACACACACACACACACACACACACACACACAAACAAACATCCACCCCGCCACTCATTCCTTCTTCTCCTTCTCCTTTCTCCTTTAGCCCAATGTGACCTTCATCTGAGTCAAGTGTCTTCATTCAGCATTCACTGCGACGAGAGTGGCGGAGAAAAAACTGAATTGGATATTAAGAAGAAAGCTCACAGACACGCGAGGGAGGAGAAGAAAAAAAAGTAAGAAAATAAAAACAGAACAAAGGGTGGAGAAGAAAAACAGCAGCTTCTTTTCTGCCTCCTCTGAAGCCTTCCTCAGTAAACAGTATGACTGGCAGAGGGAATGAGAGAGAAGGGTGGGCATGTAGAATGAGCAAAGAATCAAAAGAAATAAGAAAGTGAATATGAGAGGGGATAGGAAAACCATGCGCGGGGTGGGGGGGCAGTTGTCAAAACAGGATGTGGAAATTACAGGCATTTTAAGGTACTCCTAGAAAGAAATTAGACTAGAGCGAGACAAAGAGAATGTTGAGAGAGATGCATGAGCCGGGCGATAAGAAAAAAAGCTGACAAAACATTGAATTTGAGATGGATATTGGATTTCAGATTTCAGGACATTTTGTTAGAAAAGATGCTGAAGGTTATGAGTGTGAGAGTGTGTGTGTTCCCTCCACTCGTATGTTAGTGTAAGGCAGTCATATTTCCTCATGTAGGGTAAAGTGGAAAACAAGAAAGACAGAAAAGAAGAAAGGAAGAAAAAAAGAAAGAGGGGGGAGAAAAAGAAAGACAGGGAGAAAAGAGACATTTAAGACTTGCAGCACTGCCACAAGCAGAGTGAACAAGACTAAAAAAAGTTGTGATTTGTGTTTGTTGCACTTAATCATCAATACCCACTTGACATACTGTATATATATATATATATATCTTTATTTATCTATGTTTATGTCTTTACTACTACTATGAGTCTGTACGTTTTTCTATATTTATATTTATACATATCAAGTCAGAATCTCAGCTCTTAGAGGTCTCATAGATTCTTGGGTTGAAATCCATAACCCACTTCATCTTGCCTACTGTATTTCTAAAAAAGAAGGCGCTTGTCATAGTGGGATGCTGGATATCCCCATGTGGGTTATGCATGTGTGAGAGCATGTTTGTAGTATGTGGCCATCTCGTGTACACAGTGTGTGATGAAGGGCTCTCTAATCAATCAGCCTGTTTGATCGAGCGTCTGGGAGCTCCGGTAGACTTTAGTGAATTGCCTCTGATAAAAAAAGTAATTTGTATCCACACATGGACTACAGATACGCATAGGCCGAGAGTGATTCACTTAAACACACACACACCATGATGACAACTTCAACCAAGCCGCGCACACACACACACACACACACACACACACACACACACATAAACACAGAGGCGTAAAAAAACAGCCTCAGGCAATATTGTTCTATTCCCCGATCCATTTTCCATTTTCTCTGCAAGTGTGTGTTTCTCGTTTCCACACACTGTCACAATGTACTTATCCCTCATTCTATCTAATAATCCTGGATGTCTCTCTTTCTCTCTCTCTCTCCCTCTCTTTATATATATATATATATACAGTGGGTACGGAAAGTATTCAGACCCCTTTAAATTTTTCACTCTTTGTTTCATTGCA
>NC_048411.1:667718-672239 GCF_013103735.1 Etheostoma cragini | reverse complement strand
AGTATATAATTACCTTGATTATTATTTTCATTGTCGATTAATCTGTTGATTATTTTCTCAATTATGTAATTAGTTCTTTGGCCTATAGAAGTCAGAAAATGCATGCATGTACACTGTACTCACATACAAAACATAAAAGGTGTGGGTGCCCAGATAGCTCAGTCGGCAGAGCGGGCGCCTTGCTGCATGTCACACCCCCTCTCTCCTCTTTCATGTTTTCATCTGTCCTGTTTAAATAAATGCCCCCAAAAAATCTTTAAAAATCCATTATCACGTGTCATACACACACCACCACATAAACCTCTTCACCACCACTCACATATGTTGCAACCTGCTCCTCCCACACCAGCGCACTAGTCAAATCAGCCCGGCAAATCTGCTCCTTCCCCCCCGTCGGGCAGATTCAGACAAACAAAAAGCTGACAAACTTTCTCTCTTGTATGTTAAAGCTCATTAAAAAGCATTCACCGCTGTACTGTTTAGCGCTGTAATCAGCTCTGAATAATAGAAATGGTCGTATTGACGCCTGCGGGCACCTGACGTTCTGTCTCATTTCGTAACAACAACCGCTTGGCGTGTGAATGCAAAACACTAGCACAGACACACACACACACACACACACAAACACACAAACACACACACACACACACACACACACACACACACACTCACTCACTCACTCTGGTTTCCTTCTCTGGCTGCCAGTCTCTGAAAACCATCACAGTGTATTCTAGCTTGGGGAGGCCGCCTACTATGCTCCTAGGGGGGCTAATTGTCCAGTAGCACTCTTACGCTTTCCCTCCCACTCTCTCTGTCCTCTCCTCTTGTCAGCTGCGTTTTCTTGAGATTTTCTTTCGGGAAGAGTTCAGGAGTTCACGCTGAGCCCAGAGTCCTGGATCCCAGTGAGGTGCCACGGTGAAGAAAGGTTACACCTAGCTGGACTCCTATAGAATCAGCCCACACACCTTAATGTCAAGTGGGTGGGGAGTGGGGTGGGCGGGGTTATACCAGCATGGAGATGAATAGAATGAAAAACAGCACTGAAAGGAAGAAACACGACGGCCTCGTTAGAGCAACGCATTCTCAAGAGCAGGTTTGTATAAAATCTCATGCACAACAATTCATATGATATCTTCAGGCTGAAATCAGGTGACTGCTGGCTGGTCAACAACAGGTCACATGACAATTAGGTTCAGCGGTCTAAAGTTAGCCAAGAAAGGGTTGCTGTGAGCCAGGTACCGGTCGCCTTGAGCTGCAAGCTGTTTCAGAGGCTATCGCAGTTGAGTTAAGCCGAGAAGAAGTGACTGTGAGCCGGGTACAGGGCGCCGCGAGGTGTTGGTCCTTAACAAACTTTTTTGTGTATGAATGGTTCATGAGAACCGCCTGGTTAGAGTGATGTCTTTCATGGTAAAGGTCTCTCCACCATCAGATGGTCCTTATAAACACGTCTTCTGCTCACATCAACACTGAGCACTGCAATCTTGCTGCTGAGCCGTAACCTGCTTTCAGCACATTTAACTCCCGTAGCCGCCTGCTGTATTAGCATTTAGATTTATCTGAATTTAAAGTGTTTGTCTCACTATGTGAGACTCTGCTATGGGATTCCTGAGCTCAGGGACAGACTGTGTCATTCTTGTTCAGATTGAATGATTGAAACTCATTATTAACCATGTCCTATTTTTGTAGATATGGCAATACGTCTCTGTTAATAGTTACTTTGTACTCAGGAAGTTAAACTGCCTATTCATTATCATAGGAAAAAGGCCAACTTCCTGTTTCAACTTTGACCTAATGCAACTGCTGTAATTATGTGTTGAAACAAGTTTCCAGTGCAATTTGGGATTATTATTTCCCCTCATGAGGGGATACTATGATTACCCATCAATTTAAAATGACACCCAGTATGTATATTTAAAATCCTATACAGATATGATAATAAACAGCCATCAGCACATTCAAATAAAGCACTAATGACCCACAGGAGCACCATTTAGGAGAACATTAATCGATAAGTTGTCAACTAACGAATTAATCACCTATTTTGACAGTTGGTTGATTAATTGATTGGAGTCATTTTTTAAAGAGAAAAGTCTAAATTCTCTGATTCCAGCTTGAACATCTTCCAGTTTATTCTCTCCTCTGTGACAGGCAACTCAACATCTTTGAGTTTGGGGACATTTGTGGACATCATCTTGGGCTTTGGGAAACAATGGTCCACATATTTCACCATTGTCTGACATTATATAGACCATGGAATTTTCGATTTATCAAAACAAAAATGGTCAGATTAATCAACAATGACAATAATCGTTCTCCAAACCTAGGTACACTATTCGTCCTGGGAATCTGAATGATCCTATGGCCAAACTCGACATTGAAGCTAAACATGGGCGTGACCCACCGTTCAGAAGAAAGTGCCAGGTATTGAGGTCACCATAGTGACAATCCTACCCCTAAAACAAAGCGAAGCATGCTGGATCCCTGCCCTCAAGGGCTCATCAACAACGATTTCGGCCTCACATCTTTATTTTTATAGTTATGCATTAGTTTCCATGGTAATGCCTTGGTTCGGTTCTTCAGTTCTTGGTTGTCTCAGGTTTTTTGTTTAAATGACAATTCCCAAAAGAGGTCCTTTGCTGTATTTAAATGTCTTGCCCTGTTCATTAAAAGGCACTTCTTTATTTGACAATAATTAATTAGTTAAGACTACATACCCAGTTTTCCAAAGACAAGTGACTGAGTGAAACTCCAGCCTGTTACACTGGACAAGCAACAGCAGTAACACTGCTTGATGGTGGACATGTGCATCAGTGATGGAGTGTTTTACCAGTGTACTATAGCACCGTCCTGAACTGTATGAGGCGCAGAGCATACAGAAAGGCCGACATCTCTGGCACATGCCCACAGCTGTGTTGTGTTCACTGCTGCTGGTTGACCTGAACACCAACATGAAGCAGGAAGAGTTCAATGAGCATCCAGTGTCGTTTTACACTTGCTTTAACACTGAATATCGAACGGGAGAACATTAGCTTTAAGCCTCTGGAGGCAGATTTAATGACTGGTCATTACAACAAATATTGGCACCCCTGGCAGTTATGGGCTTACACTTTTATTCTTTTACACTGCTGTTTTACTTTTCATTCATATGCCATTTGATTCCCTGGAAGGGAAGCACAAGCTGTAAAAGGAAAATAGCCAGAGAATTTTTTTTCCAGACTCCACAACTTCTCACAAGGAAAGTGCCCTTGAGCAAGTCGACCGAGCTAGATTCAATGTGCTCAGTGACAGAGACGTCTGGACACACAGTCAATGCTTCTGGTGTTGGGCGCTTCCCAGTAACTCAAATTAGCAGACTGGGGTTGTACTGGAGAGTTCCAGAGAATTAATGTGCATTACTATAAAAATTAAAAATGAATAATGCAAAGCAGGACACTGGTGAAGAAGTGTTTGCATACTCGGCAGAAGCGAATCCTTCCTTGGATGAATAAATGTATGAAAAAAGAAATCTGCCCGCGTCAGCTATTGGATCAGTTAGCGAAATCAACGGTCATCAGCTAAAAATGCAGACAGATATTTGTTAAAGAGAAAGAGAGGAGAAGTGAAAGGTGAGAGCAGCGAGAGGAGAGTGGTGGTCTCGCTGCTCTGAGCCAGGGTCTATTAGAGTCTGATTGGGACCATTAGGAGGGAAAGAGGATCCGCGGACGGCGAGCAGAGCTCCTTCAGCCCGGCTCTACATTAACCACTGGCTGCTCTCGGCGTTGTTGAACACACAGGCTGATCGATAGCAAGGAGGAGGAAGGAGAGGAGGGGAGGAGGGTAGGAGGGTAGGAGGTGGCGACGTGAGCCAGAGGGAGAACGGGTCCAGGTTTATGGGAAGATAAGCTGAGATATCAATGCAGAGACATAGACTGCTGCTAACGGAGAGGGAGGACGGAGGAATGCGGGATGCAGCCGGCTCACACACCTCATCAAACCTGACGGAGGGGTGCCTGTGTGTGTGTGGGTGGGTGTGCCTGTGTGTGCAAGAGGGAAAACAAAAAATGAATGTGAATTTTTTTTAGCAAAATTACATTGTGTTGTTCTACCCTAATATTTCCTATATTTCTCAGCAGAATGCTTTCTATGCTGTATTCTGATAAAATGAGCTCTGTAGGGGTTAAACACAACCACTGGCGCTCAGATTTAACCGTTCTATGGCACTATAGACTGTTAATGTTACAGCACTTTACTTAGTTTAAAATACTTCTAGGTATTTTAAGTATTTGATAGCTATTGGTGAAGTAGATGATCACTTTGAGGGGGGGGATACATTTTATTCCCACAGAAATAAATGATAGCAAAAAATAAAAATAATTCAGCAGAGGCCCCTTCTTTTCATTGTAATGTCCCTCCTTTCTACTTCTCCCCCGAGCTCTCGGTGTCCATGACGGCACCCTGTCAAAGAAAAGCTATTTATGATCAGCAACCAATCTCCTCACAGAGATAGACACACACACACACACACACACACACACACACACA
>NC_048411.1:666939-667618 GCF_013103735.1 Etheostoma cragini | reverse complement strand
TTACTAATCTGATATTATTTTAAAAAACTAACTAAGAAAACATTAAACAACCCTTTTGCAATGATGTAAGCACATAATTTAATCTGGAAACTGCTCTGGTTTAAAAAAAACAAGGCAACTGATCTCAGCTGGTATTCTGTCTACAATGGAGTCCAATGGACATTTGTGAGTGACCCCAAATTTTTGACCGGTAGTGTATATATATATACTGTATACTGTATACTGTATACTGAATAAGTATATATGTGTATACAGTATACAGTATATTTATATATACCTATATATATGTATATATGTATATGTATCTACTATTTTGCACACATGTGTGTGTGTGTGTGCGTATATTGATAGGGATCAGTTGTTGTTGAAGCGTTGTCACATCCAACCCCAGATAATCGGAGTGAGATCGGCCTCCATCAGGCATGCGTTTACGGCCCCAGAGCAAATGCACAGATGGTCCCGCTGTACGATGAGCTGGACGTCAGTGTCTCTGGTTTCATTCATCTTCCCCCCACGCGCCTCCTCTTCTATCACTTCTTGGCGTCTGAGCAGGTGTTTGGCCCCAAGTTAGAGTCCAAATCAGATCCATTTCATCTGTAATCAACTGGAGCCTGATGGAAGAGATCAGAGCGCCGATCAAAGAATTATAAGCCAACCACGCCTGACCAGCCAACCACGA
>NC_048411.1:662648-666929 GCF_013103735.1 Etheostoma cragini | reverse complement strand
GATGAAAGGAGAGAAGATGGAGATTTGAAGGCCTGCAGAATCTCCCAGGGGAGAGACATGAAAGAGCAGGGTGCTGGAAGGAGGCAGCAGCGGGGGTGCAGGGATGTTACACTGCATACTCTCATGGGAGTTTAATTTTGTTGACGTTTCCATCAAGTGGAAGTAGCTTGTTTAAAGTTAACGTGGTATTCCCGTTGGAGGTAATTAGGATGGGAGGGGACTTTCTGTCGCCATGTGCAAGGGACAGTCAGCGTAGCGCTGTAGACCTGATCAGTGTATTCACATGAACTGGTTCGGATATCGTACGGAAAGGTATGCACTCTAAAACCATACTCTGAGTTTGCGAGGGGGGGGGCCAGCACTGCCCCCACTGGTGGAATAATTACATCTGGCATGACCAGATAGTTTAGAAATATTTAAAATAACAGAACAACCAACAATGGTGGTAGGTAATACCTCTGATTTCATATACTGCTGTAGTAAAAATCCTATTTTTTCAGGGCTCTGGGTTATGCAACAAGTGATAAGTAGCTCTCTCCTGAAACCGTTGTTGATGCATATGTCTGGACATGTTGCCGTGCCAACGGTGCAGTAAAGGCTGCCTAAATGTCATGTTTATACATTTGCTGTGAGCTTATTAATTGATTGTTTGTCTTGTGTAGATTTGGACTTTGTTTAGACGGTGAAGTGGAGAGGCCTAATTTTTTCTATTGGAATAGAACAAAAAATATCAAAACAAGAAGGAAAATACACCACCATCCCAACCAAGATGACTGTCCT
Source organism: Etheostoma cragini (assembly GCF_013103735.1). NCBI lineage: Eukaryota > Metazoa > Chordata > Actinopteri > Perciformes > Percidae > Etheostoma > Etheostoma cragini. The sequence goes on along the minus strand of NC_048411.1, from coordinate 666,149 downwards.
GACCCCAAAAAGTAAAAATATATACAGTATATCTACAGTATTTATATATATATTTATATATATATATAGCTGTCACATCAGTCACCTCCTGCACACGCTGTGCCTTCTCTTTACCGAAATGACTAGCCCACCCCCGCAGCAGTCTCTCATACAGCAGCAGTCTATATGGGCACACACCAAACAAAGACATGGAAATCATTTGATTATCTTTTCATAGCTTTTTGAGCCTATGTTTCACAAGAACAGGCTAAATTGATTGATGCACCGCTGCTGGTCAGCAAATCATTAATTGTGTGCAATTAAGGAAATTCCTACACCTTTCAGGTTCATGAAAATTGATGGGTGGCTGACATATTGATTTTAAAGGAGCATGTCGGATGCTATGGCATGATCACACACAGGGGTGTTGGACTGTGGTTGCAAAGGTGTGAGGAGGGCCCATAAATGTGCTAGAATGAATAGCTGGGGATGTGGAGAGGGGCCCAGAGAGAATGCCTCTCCACAGGGCCCAGCATTTTGTGCTCCGCCCCTGCACACACACACACACTCTTTTGCATTAATCTTCTACATTCATACTTGCGTTCACACGCTGCATGCGGCTGATCAAACCCCTCTTTGATTATCAGTCTTTTATCCACACAGACACACACGCACACAGCTCTTTAACGTGAGTTGGTCAACATGAAGGCTCCACAGCCCCGCTTGGTCACAGCGATATTCACAGACATAGTTATAACTAGTTAGATAGTTAATTTTGTCACTTAGACGCAGTCTCATTCGGACTTGATATTGCTTTAAACCGTGCATGCACACCCTCCTACACATAAACACGCACCGTACCGGCTTTAAGTGTCCACCTGTGTCTTTGTACAAAGACTCTCAGATGCTGAGTACAGTGTGGGTGGTGTATGCATGTTCGACTGTCAATGGAGTGTCCATGTCTGCTCCATTAGCTTCACACTCTGAATAAAAGATCAGTTGTCTTCATCTTTCTTGTCCCTGTATGGGAAAGGCTTTTTGTTGAGCTGTAAGGTTTTGGTTTCCCAGACCTGTTGCATGCATGGCTCTGCAGCACTGTTTGAACAAGGGGGGAGACACAGCCAGCCCAGTCTCACGGCAGTTCGTGCAGTGGTCACTTTAATGTCGTTATTTTTGTGTGTTGATTACAAATTTTAAAGTAATGTATTTTAATGGGAAGCCTATTTCATGATTACAGCACGATTACACTAGCGAGTGGCACTGAAAACCAAACATCTGCGGAAGGAGGTTGGTCAGGGTTTTGGAGGACTTTGACCCGGAGACCGGGGATTGCGTCTCATGTGTGACACTTCCTTTCCCAGTTTTTTTTTCCTAACCACAACTGTCCCGTTGTTGTGGCGTTTCATTTACCTGTTGTCCCAGAGCCCGCGGATCGTGTCCATGCACCCGGTGGGTCGCGTCCTGCGTGTGGTGGTCCATACTGTTGTTGTCACCACCCTGCGTGTGGCGTTTGATTTCCCGGTTTTTGCGTCCCCCGGAGCAGCCCAGTGTCATGGCGGTTTGTGAATGGTCATATTTAAAAATCGTGACCTGTACACAAAGCAATACATCTAAATAACGGGACCATTTCACGACCTTCACATTCCACAGTTCATTTTCCAGGGAGTGCTGTAGCATGATATTTTCTTATTCGGATTTCATATTCATTTTGCTCTGGACTGGACTTTGAAAGCTCTTCTTTGATGCAATGTCACAAGCGGAATCAGTGTACATTTTTACAGTATTGTCATACAGAGCGGCTTACAGCGTGTCAGCTCGGACTCAAATCACCAAAACTGTTTTGGAGGAACCGTCCTGTTTATAAAGGCTGATCTTCTGATCAAAACGTTTCAGCTCTATAAAAATCATTGAAATTGGTGAAATTATCATGTGATACATCTTCTTCCAATGCTGTCTGGTGGCTTCACAGACTCTCCATTTGAACCACCAGAATACAAAATTAACTCGGGTTACAAATTAACACTTATATAAATCCTTCTGTGAAAAATATATCACACTTTGAATTGTTCATCTGTAAGAGCCCTCTTTGAAAGTAAAGTTTAAAAAGCTGAACCGTGGCGTCAAATGAACTGTTCTTCCTATTGGACCCACTTTTTTCCTTTGTGATGGGATTGGGTAAGAAATTACCATAACACTATCAAGTTGTTTAGTCCTAGATTAGAAGACAGTGCAGTGAGATCATAACCTTAGCCAAAGCGGTTTTGTATTCGGTTAGGTGTATTTGTCTGTCTGCCCAATGTTCATGAAACTTAGTGGAAGGATGTACAGGATAGGCCGAGGAACTTTCAATAGCATAATGAGATTGAGCATGGCTTTGGTAGATGTCTGCATTCTTTAAGTGCCAATATAGTTTAAAGGTCCCATGCTTTTATATAGACCTTGGTGGTCCCTAATACTGTATCTGAAGTCTCTTTTATATAGACCTTAATGGTCCCTAATACTGTATCTGAAGTGTATTTTATATAGACCTTAGTGGTCCCTAATACTGTATCTGAAGTGTATTTTATATAGACCTTAGTGGTCCCTAATACTGTATCTGAAGTGTATTTTATATAGACCTTAGTGGTCCCCTAATACTGTATCCTAAGTCTAATTCCCAGAATTCAGCCCTGGTGCAGAATTCCAGCCACTAGAGCCAGTCCCACAATGAGCTTTCCTTAGTATATGGGGAAAAAATCTGAGAATCACCAAGATCATCACATTTCGTTGTGACTGGGACATGAATATTTCTATCAAATGTCCACTAGTCCATCTAATTTCTAGTTTTTTTTTAGGTATTTTCAATGTAGACCAGAAATATGGACTTCATGGTGTTGCTGGAGGAAAGGTCAGTGTGATTTATCCTCTGGGGACCTTAAACTGCTGCACAACATTTCATGGCAATCGATCCTATAGTTGTTGAGACATTTTTCTAGTTACTTCTAGTCCTTTTATTTCATACTTCATTCTAGAGGGTAAGTCTTGGTTATAAAAAGGAGATTCCTTGTCCCACAGTTCTCTCATTGCTGTTTCGGATTTGTTGGGACATTCCTTTTTCTGAATTTTCAAATAAACCAATGTAGAAACCTGGCTATCGGCAGCCTCAGAAACCCATACATGTCCAACCACGTGTGCTTCATGCATCATCACAATGATGAACACAAAGTTTGGTGAGCGTGGTATAAAAGTCCGGGAGCTGCTTTCATCCCACCGTCCACACGGTGTGAAATCGTTTGATCCAGTTTGTTCTACTTAGGTGAAACAGCTTCTTTGGGTGTGTGTGTGTGTGTTAGAGTTTGCACTTGTGTGTGTGTATTTGTGTGTGTGTTCTAAGGTGCCTGGAGCAATAAAAGGTGGATGGAAAGGGGAGGGGACGGGGTTGCAGGAAGGAAGGAAGGAAGGACGGAAGGAAGAGCGCTGACGGTAGCTGTGTTTGTTTTGCAGGGGAGGGGGAGGGGGAGGGGGAGAGGGGGGAGATGTAGG
>NC_048411.1:655291-662548 GCF_013103735.1 Etheostoma cragini | reverse complement strand
CCCCCCCCCCCGGCTTTCATAGAGCTCCCAGTTTTAGCAGCACGGTGGAAACAAATGAAGAACACAACATCGCCGAACAAACAGACAGAACTGCAGCTAGCCGATCTGTTCTTAGTTGATTGTTATTGCTCTCTGGTGAAAGGCGCTATTTCCAATATTGGCGCTGTATGGAATCCCTGTGCTACATGCTGTTAAAGTCCCACTGAACCTAATTCCACTTAAATGACTTTTAACAATAACAGAGTACTTTTTAATATGGTAATGCTACTTTTACTTTAAAGTAAAGGATAATGTCCTTTCATTATTTTTCTTTAGGTGATGTCATCGAGACACAGGGTCTCTTTCTCATCACTTACAGACAGACAAAGAGATTTTAATAAGAATTAACAGATAGTATATACAATATGCAAACAAAAGTGCCAAGCAGACTTAAAATACAAAAAGAAAAAAAAGATTCCAAAGTTGTTTTACTTCTTCCACCAACCGGGCTCCGGGTTTGACACTTTGTTTATAATGTTATTTTTCTTTTTTACAATTGACATATTTCAGAATGGATTTATCATATAAGATGATGTAACTTGTTGTTTTACTACAATGGCATTGAGATGATCATTATCTGACATCTCTTATTCCCAGCTGGTCTTCTATTGTGTGACACATTAGACTCTCGGGGGAAAGTATGTGATAATCAGCGTTGCCCCCGGAAACACTCCTCGCATGCTTGCTAATAACTTGTTTCACCTGGTCGGTGCATGTAAAATATCCACTGTGCACGGCTTCTAACGTTAAACCAGAGAATGTCTCTCTCCCTCTCTCTCTCGCTCTCTCTCCCCCCCTCCCTCTTCTCGCTATTCAATTTTCATGTTTTTCAATTTTGGCTTCATCGGCATGGCAAAATCATTACTTCTGTGTTGGCTAGAACAAGCATAAGAACAAACATACATACAAACTACAACATGCTGTAAATACAGTACATCTGATATAATAAGACAAGTAAACAGGATAAGTATGATATAATTGCAGATAATCAACCAATTCTGGGCACGTCCCTCAAAGGGTACATTAAAACAATGACATAAAAAAGAAAGAAATGCAAAACAAGAATAATAATCATGATAATATGTACAATTCTCTATTATCTCTGCCATGTATTGTAGCAGGAGAAGACATATTTAGCTGCTAGCCATGCCGCGCGTTATCTTCCTCTAATGAAAAAGGAAGCTGTTTGTCCTTGTGGAGCTAGTGAAGCCTGGAATACGTGTTTCAAATGTTTGGAAATATAGTACATAAGAAATACAATTCTGTCTCTCTCTCTCTCTCTTTCTCTCTCTCTCTCTTGCTCTCTCTCGATTCCATTCAACTCAAATTGCTTTTATTGGCATAAACGTCAGAAATAACAATATTGCCAAAGCATCGAGGATGATATAGGAGAAGAAAGACATACATACACTTCATTGAGTTATCTAAAATATATTTATTTAAGAATTTTCTCTGCAGAGCCCTCTGAACCAACAGGTACATGAGCAGTGGAGCGAGGGGAGATTGTTTAGTTACACTTTATTTCAAACCGTCAACATACATAGAATCAGAAGAGAAGATCAGAACGCCGTGCATACACATGAAGCATTTGGGAAATCAAACTAAATGCCGGGCCCGAAAAAGAAGAGACAACACCGGAACAAATCCAATGCAAAAATAAGTAAATGACGTGGAAAAGTAGTGGATGACAATAAGTTTACCCTAGAAACATGAAAGATATTGCATGCATTGATTGTTTTTCATAGCTGTTTTGTTTTGGGAGGGGAAAACATATAGCATGGCCCCATTTCAATAATAATGAAAAATGCAGTAGCGTCTTAGTCACTGTAATCATAGCAACCAAAAACAGTATTTCTATAGTAACAAACTAAATCTGTCCACCGCTCATATCTAAACAAGACGGAAATAAATAGGAGCCCGTTTCAGGATGTGAGTCACAGAAAGAGCAATTTACATCCAAGCCCCTCTTTGGATGGATTTCAAATCAAAAAATCCACGTTTAGTTTGACTCTTTGGCTACGGACAAACAGTTGTGCTCGGTCAGCGGAGGAGAGGAAGAGAGGGAGATGGGCTCGGAGAAAGGCAGCGAACAGAGGAAGAGGAAATAACAGTGAAGGGTTTTTAAGCTTTTCCTCAGCAGAAGCCTTGTATCCGCTTCTTTGCTATCCTCTTCCTCCTCGTCTTCCGCTGTAGTGTTTACACTCTGCCTCTTCACTTAATCCGGCCGTCAGGAAGCCCACTTCACTCGGCTAGCCGTCAGCACAGAGACAGAGGGATGGATGTTGAGGCAGAAGAAGAAGAAGAAGAAACTGAAAGAACCTCCTGCAAAGTCTGCAAACTGTTTTTTTACATCTTTTTCTTTCTCCATAACTCACCCACCAATTCTCTCGTTCTTTCAACCCTTCCTCCCTCCCTCACTCCTTCCATCGCAACCTCTCTATCTCAATCTGGGCTCAGTCAAGCGTTGGCCGCCGAGGCCTCCCGCATCGATCCAATAAAGCCGCTAGCCGCCACTGCCAGGCTTGAAGAGCTTTCACCCAAACTCAGCGTTTAAGCACGCTCATTTCACAGCACTTCGCTATGATCTGATCTGATGTGATCCCCTTTTATTTATTTATTTCAGCCTCCTCTTATTTTCCTCTCAATAGTGTAATCAATAACAGTCACTGTGGTTGTGAAAGGGCACACACACACACACACACACACACACACACACACACACACACATACACCCACACAGACACGCACACTTTCAGTTATCTCTCCTGCCAATCCACCATAGATGTATTTTTTTTTTATGCCGGCACTGGAATTTCCTATTCACATGTGGGAATAGATTAGGAAGAGAGAGTAAGAGGGATGCAATGTGCTACATGTACAGATGTATTTTCTCTGTGTGCTGGGTTAAAGTAAATATAGTTGACATTTTGTTGCCCAGAGTCAGTATGTGCCCTTCTCCAATGAGCATGCATCATCAAAGGTGCCATTTCACTCGCTGATACGCAGCGCCGAAAGCTTACAGCAGGAGTGTTATGAGGATATTTGCTCCTCATGAGAACACAAACATTACATGTGAGAAAGATCCATCATTCCTTATATGTGCAGCGGTGAAGTTCAAGTTCAGGAGGTGGTTTAGTATTAAGGTGAGAGTAATTGGATTTGGTTTAGATTGGGATCAGTGAGTTGGAGATGCAGTGGGTTTATTATAGGTCACCTTTAAATTAAAGGGTCTGCTCACCCAAATTACTGCTCAAAGAAATCATCTTTTATTTATTTTTTCACCATAGTTTGGGTTTGTATGTGCTGAGGTTGGAAATCTCTGGAATGTCTGCTGCCATTTGAATATAAGTGGGAGATTTTAGCTTGTGGCAGTCACAGCATTTAAAAATGACATTTAAATATCTCTTTGCAGACAGTGTCTCGTGCAGATACTCGAAAAAATCTGATTGGAAACTACTTTCTACCAAGAGAGAAAAAGGTCTCTACGTGAAAACCATGGACACAATGTTTTGTAGATTGGGTCTACTTCAAACAAAGTGCTTATCGGGGTATGGAACTCTATCTAGAAACCCAATTCCAGATATTATACATACATAATCATGTGGGGCGGCTTTTGACGACTTTTGTAACCTTTAGAAAGCACACAATCTGATAAGATACTTGGTTTTAATGTACAATTTTTCAAGTTCAACACCATGAATGCTTTTGAGGATAGAATGTGGTCCAATGTATTGTTATTAATTGTCAACTAAGACATGCAAAAGACTTGGGGAAGCAGCAAGGAAGAGGTTATGACCGGAGGCTTTTCTTTTTTTGGAGAAACAAGCAGAACTTTTTTTTTCTTTATATGGCATCATCGATTGTGGATGTTGATCAGCACAGGTGGCTGCAGCTAATCTACTCATGGCATCCAACTTTATTAAAAAAATAAAGTTATTTTCACACTTGAACACTACTGATAAAAATAAATGAATGTATTTAAGGCTGTTCATGGTTTAACTTTACATTTATTTGACAAGCAACATGTTACACCTTGAATTACCACGGTTTAGTCGCTAATTGATGTCACTGAGTTCACAATAAATAACGATGAGCCATACGGTAAAAGTTAATAGGCTGGCAGGTCCTCGCAAGCACACAAAAGCAAACTTGAGAATGTGTCACTGTAAGCGTGTAAGTACTATTTTTATGTAAAATTCCCTGTGGGCCCTGTGCGTCAGTCTCAGCAGCAGCAGCAGCAGCAGCAGCAGCGTAGCAAGTCAATCATCCTGTGCTGGTACAGGTCTGTAATGTCGCTCCGTAGACGCACACTTGACATGGTCATTAGGTATAAACCAATTCATTTACAACACAGTGCTATTGGATTGTCCTTGCCTTGACTTTCATTTCTCAACACTTGGTTTGATTCGTTGCCAGTGCCAATGAACCGGGATAGCTCAGTTTAGTATACTGCTGCTGAATTGGATTGACAAGATGAGCTATTCCTGAATTCTTTGAGTGGGGATAGCTGGATCATCGCTCAGAGTGTGGAAGGGATACAAAAATTTAAAAAAAAACCTTCCTGCATAACCCCCCCCGGCCAAAAGTCATTAATAATATGTATTTCTTTTTTTTGGCAGACAAACACACACACAGCTGCACACACACACACACACCCTGATTACAGCTTTGTCTTTGTTTGCTTTAATGCTTTGCATAACTCATGTTTCACGTTATTGTACATTTTGATGACCACGTTAAATTTCTTAGTACATAGTTTTCAAAGTGTTTTTCAGTGCAGCTTGAATGTGCTGAACGTTTTCTTTGTATGGCTTTCTGAAAAATGTACAAGTTGTAAATACTGTTGTGGAAAGAATGGATTCTGAATAACAACCGAGCCAATAAAGAAAGTGAATTGCTGCTTCCAGCTGATGTGTTGGTTTTATCTTCCTCTCGGCAGGCTGCCAGGAGCCGGGCTGCTCTATCCAGTCCCTCCGATCAACAGATTGAGTTCTCGATCCATCACTCCAAGGCCAGTTCCGTCGAATGGGAGCTGACATGGGAGCCCTGGGCGGGACCAAGGTCTTGCTCCTGGTGTTTCTGGTTGGATGGGAGAAGTCGCTGGGTCTCAACTGGAACCCCGTCCCACGCAAGACTGTTCGGTACCGAGGTGAGTGAGCAGTGTATTTCCAGCTGAAAGAGGAGTTTGACCTCGGGGTCCACTGAGACTTTCCACTGAAAGTCAAACTGAGATTTCTGTCTCACTTTTCTTTTCCTAAAAATGTAAAAAACTTTGTTAAGGACTCATCCTGAATTTATGGACATAGATTAATCCATGTCCAGGCTAGCCGGTTGCCCCAAAGGGGATTTGAGCTAGCAGAGTAACCAGAAACCTGGTATATTCACCCAGACAGTTCCCAGGATATTGCTCTGCTAACTACCTACAAGTATAAGTGTGCTATTTCTATGAAGTAAAGATACTCAAAAGTGATATTGTTAACATACATTTGGTATAGATCAAGAGATAGTTGAACAGTTAACACAGGGACACACAATTAGAAGTTTTCTTTTTTGCTGTGCTGTGTGTTTAAAGGCCTGTTCACAGAGGTGAAAAGCATGGTCACGTAGCACTACACGCAGGACTAGTTGTTGAACTACAGTAGCCGGCTAGTTAGCACGCCAGCCAGGGTGCCATGCCATTTCTCCGACACTCCATTGTTCCGACCTCTAAAGAACCCAAAACCCCCTAACCCTAGGCTTTTGTGGATCACCTCCCATAAAGTAACGTTACCCAATTAATACAGGTCCTCTACCCTGACCAATCGGCTACTCCAACCCTAACCCTACCTTCCTCCTACCTCCTACCTTCGACCAAATGCACGGAGGCCAGGCCTCAAGAGGGAGTTTATGGATGGCAGCTGTTGGTAGAATCCTCCACGTTGGCCTTGGAACGATTTAACTGGTCAGAAATCTGATACAAAAGCAGTGATTTCAGAAAGGTATTCCATTACAGCAACCAGGGAGGGTTTTCCATTATATCAGACTTGGATACTTTCTGATTTTGTGTTAAGAGGTCGACATCGACCCTCAGTAAAACAATACATCAGTCTAATCCTAGCGCTCAACTGCATTTGCACTCTTTATCTCGGCCCTCCTCTGCAGCCAGACCTGACTTTCTTTACAGAACAATACCAGTTGTTACAGGCTGAGAAATAGTCTCCTTTTAATCCCTCAAAGGAGAAGTGCTGCATTCTCTCTCTTGGGGATTAGGGGAATACTAACACGAGAGGAAAAAATATAGGGAAAAGCTCACCTCTCTGTACCACCTATTCCTCCATTCATCCAATATCTATCGCTCCGTTCCCTTCTCTTCCTTCTCTGTTTGCCTTTTATCTTTCCCTTCCCCCTTTTTCTACTTTGTATGCTGCTCATCACATAAACCCCAAATGCTCTTATGGCGTTTTCACGAAGAGCTCAGATTTCAGCTGCTCTTGAGGAGAATGGCGCTTGGTGGTGGTGGGCTGTGGAGATATTTCAAACCCAGCTTTCTCATGCACCTCCCCGTGTCCACATCCAGCCCTCCTCCTTCCTCTCATCCCTCCATGCTACAGTCGTCACTGGTGTTGTGGTGGCATGTGAGGACAAAGGATGGGGGGGGGGACTATCAGTAGGGTGTTGATACCTTCCAGTGACAAGGCAAAGCCCAGTGAGCGGCCCAGATTTTGCTGCACTTTGCCCAGAGCACTCTTGTGGTAAAGACACATCAGACAGGACAAACCGGGACAGCAACACACACATGGTCTTACATGGAAGGAGAGAAACAAATGGACAACCTAAAAGTATCTAATTTTTAGGATTTTCTGAAAAAGAAACCTGCTCGTTGAAACAAGATAACTCCCCTTGCTTCTAGTGTAGCGATAACTTTTTATGTCTTTGGAGTTAAAGCCTTGTCATGAAACAAGGGAGAAGGAGGATCGCGTCACTTCCATCATACTTGATTCGAGTGTGGCACTTGAGTGCAGAAAGATTCTTGACATAAATTGATTTGCATTGGAAACAAGCGGGATTATCTAACGCGTTGACAGCTTGCTCCACATGGTTAGAGAAAGAGAAAATAGGATATTTTCAGGCTCAATACTGGGTAAAATGACTTATATGGATGAGTTCTTGCCACGGTGCCATGGAGGAAATAGGAGAGAGACAAAATGGAAAAACAAAGCTGCAGAAAGGGGGGGGGGG
>NC_048411.1:637477-655191 GCF_013103735.1 Etheostoma cragini | reverse complement strand
TCTCTCTCTCTCTCTCTCTCTCTCTCTCTCTCTCTCTCTCTCTCTCTCTCTCTCTCTCTCTCTCTCTCTCTCTGTGTTTGTCTTTCTTTCTTTCTTTGTTTCTTTCTATTCACCTCTTCTTCTTCTTCTATTTCCATTTTATTTTTCATAGTTAGTTATTCCTCGCGACCCATCTGTCACATTTATGAGAGGATAAAAATCCCCGTTTGCTCCTAATGAGCCATTGTGTGGCCTAACATTACGTGTGTCCCTTGCTAATGAGCGCTGTAAATTAACATACTTCTCTAATCACCGACAATATTTGCAGTGCAATATTTCTTGATTTCTTTTCACTTTTATGTGGTTTGTCTTTTTTATATATTCATATTGTACGCATTTCTCATTCATACTTTTTTGCCAAAGGCCTTTTCATGGATACATTTTTACTCAATGTTAAAGTAAAAGGACGATGTTACTGTGTTCCATTAGTTTTCTTAGTGGCCACAAATCATCACAAAACATACAATATTTAAATCTGTTGCTCAATAATGTGTGATTTGCTATCCTGCCACTCAGCTCCATCTACTTTGGTTCTTATCAAAGACTTCAATCTAAAGCAGGTCATATATATATATATATATATATATATCACAAAGGTTTTCTTTTCTGTCTTTCAGTCTGTTTTCATTCTGTCTCTGTGACTGACCTGCTCTAGGCTCTCCCCTCCTGGTTCTTACTGATTTGGTCAAAGGTGATTGGAGCATCTATTATGTTGTTTAAAGCTTTTTCATGCCCCTCAACCTAGCCTTTCCCATTGAGCACAGAAAATACTTCAGCTGATAACAGCGCTGTCTTCTCCCACTCATTGCTGTCTTTTTCTCTTACTCTCTTTTTCACTTTCTCCTGTTTGGTTCATACACTCACACACTCTCTCTCTCTCTCTCTCACAAACACACACACACTCACTTCTTGACAGATGCCAGTAAGCCAACACTATGACAAAATGCAGCAGCTGTGGTTAAACAAAGAAAGGAAGAAAGAAAGAATGAGAGAAAGAAAAGCAGTATTGAGCTGAAGAGAGCCCTTAAAAAGTTGATACATTGTTTGAAAACCTAGCCCGTTTTGTTGCAGCACATGAGCCTTGCATCTTAAAAGAAAGCAAAGCCAAAGCAAATGCATGGCTCTTGATTTAGAGAAAGAAAGACAGACAGAATAAGAGAAAAATACATTGAGCAGAAAGAGAGTTGAAAAGGGCCGGGCGTCTGACCTCCAGAAACCTCTCTCTCTCTCTCTCTCTCTCTTTCCCAACCTCTTTTTCCCCCCTTTCTTTCTGTTTCTCTGCTGTATCTCCCCAAACCTCCAATTACAGTAATGAGTAGTTGAGAGCGAGGCAGAGAGAGGCTGTGCGTGACTGGGAGGATAAATGCGAGGGAGGGAGGGAGAGAGGGAGCGTTATGGAAGAAGGAGATTCATCACTGCATTTTATCTGCTATGAGTGTCACTATTCCCTGACCCTGCACGATCAGTCACTGAAGATTAACAGGCGTGGAGCAGGAGTCGGGACCTGGACGGCTCTCTGTTGTCATGCTGCCTTTGTGAGAGCTGATGTGCGGGGCAAGTGGGCATGTGGATTCAAATGAAAATGCCACTTACATTAAAGGGTGCTCTTATCCAAAGCCCCCGGTGTATTACAAGTGCCACCATTGAAATTGTATTTAAAATCACTGCCATTCTTTTACCTAACATGTAAAACAAAAGTAAAAGGGAACATCTCACAAAATAAAGTCACATATGGCCACATGTGGTTTCTTAAGATGTTGTTGTGACATCACATTTTTACATATTTGTCCACATGTAATGGATTCAAAATGTTGACATTTTACTTTTCTGCGTTCTTCTTCTCCTAACCACAACCGTCCCGTTGTTGTAGCGCGTCCCGAGTGTGGCGGTCGTCCCGTTGTTGACGCCGCCGTGTTTCATTCCCCCGTTGTTGCGTCCCCCAGAGACCGTGGACTGTAAACAATAGAAAAACAATGGATTGCAATGGACAGTTGGGACACTGAGGAAGTTCTGAATTATTATTATTTATTTCCTCCTCTTAAGAAATGTTAGTCGTTGACCAAGAATTCCCCGTTCTTCTTAGTTCTTCTTAGTTCTTCTCTTAACTCTTGTCATTTTTTGGCATGTAAATTGTTCAGTGGGTCAAATGTCCAAACTATAGCAGCGCCATGCAGCCCCCGTTGACCTCCACAGGCTACCGTCCCTCTCCCTTTGTGTGTTACAACATTGTAGCTCTCCCCAGCTGGCGCCCGCTGCTGCTCCAGTCACACATGCTGCACCACGGCTCCGGAGTGGAAAAAAGACTCACTTGTGGCATCAACTAGCTCTTGATTTGTTCTGCTTGTTGTGGACTGCAATGACTCTGAATGGCTTCATTCCCCCTCCCCACCACCCCGCTTTCATCTTACAAATTAACTGAAAACCATCCCCCCCCCTGGGCTCACTTGTTCCGTTGTTGCGTTAATCCACCTTAACCACTTCCTCTCTTCCCACTCCTTCCCCCCCCCCCGTCATCTTGCTCTCCCAACTCTGGGCTCCATTCAAGCCTTCGATTGCCATGACTGTTTTGACGGCATGGGCCGCTTACCTGATTCACGGCATACCGCGGTTTGAAAAAGTCATGCTTTTCAAAACCACTACAGTTTTCCGTCGTACGTATAAGCTGTTTTTTTATTATATACTCAGGAGAAACATGTTTGCAGATATACACAAAGTTTATTGTACAGTATGATAAAAAGTACAAAGTCTTTGGAGATTAGACTTTATTGTTATAGTAACAGTTTGTGTATAGGGGTATCAGACCCCCCCGATGGAATCTATAAACCCGTGGTTGCAACGAAGGAGCCAAAGACCAGACCGAAGGAGGCTCCGGACCGGTCGGCTGGAGTAACAGATGTTCTAAAACAGGGTTGTGACTCTGTGATTGGCTCTCTGGATTTGTGTAGGATTCTGATTGGTGGAGCAGGAAGCTGAACACCTCCACCAGCTGATTAGATTTAGGAAGAGAGCAGTGATTAAATTGGGTCTTCCTGAAAGAATTTACACTGAGCAACATTTCAATCAGGAAAGACTAGCTGCAGATATGCAAAGGTTACACACAGCATGATACAATGTACAATTATTTGGATAACAGCTGATTTGATTTTGGAAAAAGCATTGATTAAAAGTTAGGTCTTCCTGAAAGAATTTATACTAAGCTACATTTGTCTTCAAGGACAGCTGCAGTGCAGTTTAGCAAATAAAATAAATACATTTTGTTCAAAGGAAGTTTTTTTTGACCATTGAAAATACTACTTTTAAAAGCTGTAATTGCAATAGTGTGAGACCGTGATATATTTGCTGAAGGTTATCACACAGTCAGAATCATACCTGCTCATGCCTAGACTGTTTATAAAAAACTGTAAAGCCATACAGGAAATATACAGATGCTCCATAACCGACGAGAGAAGGGCTTACACATTTAAACTGTGCACAGACGAGGAATTATTCCGCTTTAAAACAATTGAATGTACTTGAATGGCATATTGATTCTGTTGCAAGCAACATGAATTTCTTGCGTCAAATAATCCTAAAAATTTACAAAGCAGATAATGTATATTAAGCTAAATTCACTCCCCAGTTGACGGCGACTGAAGCTATATGTGCCGTTCTAGCTAGTTAAAGCATGTACATCGCTCCCTTTCTGCTCTCTCTCTATATCCTGCTCTCATTCTGTCGCACACCTGACTCTCGTGTGAACTTGTCATCTGTTCGGCAGACAAAGCTTGTGCATCCACGTGGGAATGTGTGTTTTTTTCCTTCAAAGAGGGTAGCTGCTCAGAAGAGGGTCTGGCTGGCATGGCGCACGCTCGGGTATATCTGCTTTAAGTTTGTGTGGGCGCTGCACGAAGTCTCTGCATGCTCCCTCAGTCTGTCTCTGCCTCTCACTCGGTGTTTGACGCTGCTTCAAAGCACTCCCTTAAAATAGGCTTTTAATCATAGTTTGGTGTGTGTGGCTTGGCGGTTCGAAGCTATAAGCAGAGGCTGGGTGTATTTATAGCAGACAGGGAGAGGGAGGCTGGAGCTCCGCTGGAAGGAAGGCCGATGGAGGCAGATTACAGAGGTCAGTCCTGGATTGAGACCTTTTCAGACAGCCGTGAAGCAACAGGGCGCTCCCCCCAATCGCCCCCGCGCTCCATCCTTCTTCTTCTTCGTCTTCATGGGAGCTTTGTTTGGTCTGGCTCGGCTTGGCTTGGTTTGATTTAGGCTGGGCTGAATGATTAAGCTGGGACATGACCCTTAGGTACCCTATGTTACCTTAATTTTACCCAAAAATTCTCCCTTAGAGATTAGCTTCAATGCGATTGGTTTAAAAAACAACAACAATAAATGCGAGATGTTTTTCTCCCATCCTGTGACTACCATGAAGCAAACAGGAACAGTATTAACAAAAGTTCTTGACTGCCTACCAAACAATCACATGCTATCACAGCTATTTCCTCCCTTCAGGCAGTCCTGAGTGCTATGAAGTCATCTGGCGTTGCCTCCAAGCTTGTTTATGATAGCTGCTAAGAGTGTGGTTGTGTTATATTTTGCTCCATCTTATCCTTTTGAAATTGTTTTGTCTGCATTTGTATACTGGGACTGTGTGGTAGTTGTGCCTTGAGGTGCACTCAAGGACAGGGCAGAAGCAATCTTGCGTCCCTGATGTTGTAGCCTTCTGTCGCCAACCAGAGGGGAAGAAGTTATTCCAAATGGATCTGCTCGCTAGGGCTGCACAATCAGGGTTTTCCTTAGCTCAGAATGGGCTTGGGGGGGAAGGGGATGACGCACAACAGTTAGCATGATCGGTCCGTGTACAGTAAAGGCAAAGGGTGTGTCACCCTATTTAACAGAAATCTAGGCATGTTCCTGCTATTTCTGACAATTTTAAAATATTAACATATTAACATTTAAATAAATCACGAGAATTTCTCTATGCAGGAAAAACCCAATATATTGTTTTGGTATCACCATGGCGATATCAACTGGCGCACTGAGTCTCACACCCGCGTACAGACAGACACTCACACAGCCAGTGTCTCAGGTCGCTTCTGTTTCCAGTGGCAGTGACCTCGGTCAGGACCTCCGAGCTCTCAATTTGATGCATTCACTCTTTCTTCTATTCCGCCTTTAGTTTGTAGTTCTCCTCATCTGTTGGACTCATTATGCCTGCCCTCGTCTCTGCCCTCCGTTTCTGATTCGCACTCTTTTATTTATATTCTCTCTTTTCTTCTGCTGCCTGCAAACTGTTGTCTATAAGCATCAAAGGCCTTGTAATTTAACCCAAACCACCCTTACAAGCACACACACAAACGCACACACAAGCACACACAAAAAACACACTCACACACACACACACACTTAGCAATCCTTGAAATAATGGGGAAAAATCTTTATTTATAGTTGAAACAGTATTCAAAGGTCTTGCATGAGATGAATATAGAGCTGGTTCAGAATACAGTGGAAGGACGGGATTCTGACTGAGGTATATTCAGTCCAAGGTTAGTTGTATAATAAGCTTCCTTTATGCTTTGGAGTCTATGGATCTTAATATGTGTTTGCTGTTTTTTTTCCCGTTATTATTTGACTATTGCTTTTTTGTGGCAAAGTTTCCCTTACGTTCGATTCTCCACAGCTGTAAAAACATCTGAAGTCTGATGTCTCTTAAACCTACAGATGGTGTTTACATACACTCACACACTGGCTTTCAAAAAAACATGCACACATGTACACTTGCACATAGATAGTGATGAACCACAGGTGTGGACAGCCTTGTGTCTGTTATAGAGGAACCAATCCTCACTCAGGTTACAAAACACACACACACACACACACACACACAGAGCAGGTAGCCTCAGGGCTGCCACAGTGTGGTGGCAGATGGTTAGTGCTTGCCTCTTAATGACAGAGCCGCTGATCACTTCAAACAAGCCACTCAGAGCAAAACTTTCCCTCTGTTGGTGGAGAGATGTTCAAGTCACTGAGCAGGTACCCTGGAGAACTAGTCCGGACTCACACTGCGTGTGTGTGTGTGTGTGTGTGTGTGTGTGTGTGTGTGTGCGTGTGCAAATGCAATGAGTCTTTGGGCTTACCCATAAACTTAGTATATTCTGTGTGTTTAGACTTGCAATGATTGGTGTGTATAGCTACGTACTTGTGTGTGTGCGTGCGCGCACGCGTGCGTGCGTGTGTGTGTGAAGTAAAAGTGTGTCAGCTCTGGAGCTTTCTTGCCCGGCTGTGTGGAACACAGCAGATGTGCTCAGTTCTCCTCTGAGGATGCCGGCT
Organism: Etheostoma cragini; assembly: GCF_013103735.1. Taxonomy (NCBI): domain Eukaryota; kingdom Metazoa; phylum Chordata; class Actinopteri; order Perciformes; family Percidae; genus Etheostoma; species Etheostoma cragini. Next base: position 648,846 of record NC_048411.1, on the reverse strand, counting down.
CTCTCTCTCTCTCTCTCTCTCTCTCTCTTCCCCTCTCTCCCCCCTCTATCTCTCTCTCTCTCTCTCTTCCTCTCTCTCTCTCTCTCTCTCTCTCTCTCTCTCTCTCTCTCTCTCTCTCTCTCTCTCTCTCTCTCTCTCTCTCTCTCTCTCTCTCCACTCACTCTAATCAAGCTCCCTCATCCGTACATACCCTCCAATGTTTATACACCGCTGCTCTTCACATAATAAGCTGACTTCAGTACTTATCCCCCTTCCTTCCTTTGGTTACTTATTCCCTCCTCTCCTCTATCTCTCTCCTTCCATCCTTCTGTACCACTCACATATCGCCTCTCAGGTCTCTGTTAACCATTACTTAACCAGATAGACTGTTTTCTATCATGTTTCACACTTATAGAAAACATATTTTAAAGGGAGTTTATTGTACCGTGATATTCAAAATTCAGTTTTAGAGTTTTCTATTTATTTATTTTTAAAAAGAAAAAACTCTATTTCATTTTTTTATTTTTTCATACTAAAGTTTTATAGCCTTGCAATAGAATAAATTATTACTTTAAGATAAAATAGCAAGGGGGAAAAAGATTGGAAAAATACACAAATACATAATAATGTCCAAGAGCTTGTTTTTCTTGATTCTGGCGCCACCTTGGTCTAAAACTGTGTGGTCATTGATGCTTTGCACTCAGTTTAAAAGCAGTGTTGTTTTCCTATAACAATAAAAAAATAAATAGTATCACTTCCTGTGCAGCAGGTAAACAAAGGAACCATCCTGTATTTCAAGCAAATAAAAAATCTTCCAACTGGCTTATTAAGGACTATTATTCTTTATCAAGCTTCCAGTAAAAACCTCACTTTTCTAACCTTCCTTCATTTATCTCACCATTCGGGGAAAAATATGAATCATGACTTTTTTTGCTTAGAATGAGAATTCTCTGCCACGATTTGACCATGACAAGGAGACCTTTAAAACCTATTTTACACACTCTATCTTTAAAATCACAGACTCTTTTTTTCTTTTCTTTTAATATTTTTTTAAAATCAAATTTATTTAAAAATAAAACTGTGAACAGGGTGAATCAAGATTGGATTTTATAACAAATAATGTACAGGCCTATTTCTCTCTCACACACACACACACACACACACACACACACACACACACACACACACACAGCACAGCATGGCCTGCTCCATGTACGTATGTAAGTCTATTTAGTCCCAACTAGGCCACAGCATCACATGAGCAGTTAGTCATACTTTAAATCACACCGGTGCTGTGGTTCCCTCCCTGGATCTCAGCTGCTTTTTACAGGCGGGGAAACGGTGAAAGAAGTGAAAATATTCATGCTGTAAAACACAAAAACACTAAATATTCTTCTTCACTTTATGAGATCACATTACGTGCAGGGGGGCTGTCGTCGCCTCAGGTTTAACACACATTCTGTTAGCCCCGAGAAAGGGAGAGAGAGGAGGAGAGGGAGAAGAAGGTGACACTACAAGCAACATGAGTGTGGATAATAATAAAACGCCATCCTTTCTCTGTTTCCTCCTGTCTCTGTCTGGCTTTCTCATCTGCTCCGCGCCACTAGTCTGTCTGCATGCTAGTCAGGGGAATTAAACATGCATGAGTGTGTGTGTGTGTGTGTGTGTGCACGTGTGGGAGGGAGGGAGGTAGGGAACAACAAAACAGTGGGTGCATCTTTTTAAAATTTTGATGAAAACAAGAGTAATCACTGTTTTTTAAACAAACCGTGCAGATGGGACCGTGGAGAGAACATTTTGTCATTTTCTTATAATCTATTTTGTGATTATTTGTGTCCATCTGCGAGCACCGAAAGGAGAAACAACCCTAAAGATATTGGCATAGCACCGAAACAAGTTAAGACTGTCCTGAGATAAATCACATCGATTGAGCTGTTTGATGTCAAAGGATCAATAACTGGGTATACAGGGAGGCGAGTGTTCTGTTAATACTCTGAGTGATAGTCTAATCAGAGTAAAAGGCCTCATTTGGGCTTTTTAGGATGCAATAATCAGATAATAACCAATTTAAACACACCTGCAGATTTAGCCCCACCATCATTGTGCATTTATAAGCATTCTATACGCTCTGCATTCTGTCCATGTCGGATCCAATTTTCTATTTGTAATAAGGTCTGACTCTAAATCCCTGTATTGTTGTGTGTAGGGGCCTAGATTAAGCTGCTCTCTTGTTAATGCTGCAGTGCACGAGTCCTTTAACAATCTTAGTCTCACAGATCTGTCATAACGATGCAAAACACAATTTCTTTTTTTTTTCCTAAACAAGATTAGCCAATTTTCTTAATTTAAAAATTGGAATTGATATTGAACAAGTGTATGAATACAAACCTCCTGGCATCTGGCTGCATAACAAACTCACTTTTAAAACTCACATTAAAGCACTAGCTGTTTGAAGCTGTCGAAGGTTATTTCTTTTATGAATGCAAAAAGATTTGGATTCTGCAGATTTTGGGCACATGTGACCATTTCTATCAGTGCTAGATTATGTTATTATCGATATTGGTCAATATGTTACTACAGTACTTTCTAAGCTCGAGGTTCTGCCCTCACTCTGCTGTTAGATTTCCAACTGCTGGCTGTAACGGTACACGTCACTGCACTTTTCATCAAAACAAGGGTCTGGAAGAGCAAGTGCATCATTGCTTCTTGTTTATTTGCACAGCTTTCTTTCTTGTTGCTTTTTTAAGTAAACAAGCAGCTTATCTCACTTGTGACATGCAGATCTGGAACTTATCAGACTCGCCTTGAAGACTGGCTCCTGCTCCATGTTCTCAGAGTAAATACAGAGCTTGGGAAGCTTTCAGTGCAGGGTTCCAGTCAGTGCAAGAATCATTTACAACAGATCTCTACGTTAGATACTGTGGGGAATAACAGCAAACTCATTAAGACCTGATTAGTTTTACCTGTGAGAGCTTTTGCTCAAAAATGCTTTTTTCCCTCATAACTTCAACATCTTTTCTTGGGGGGACAGGGGACAAAGACTCTTGTTTCTCAGTGTGTCTAAGTTTTGGATTATTATAAATGCACTGAGGTACTTTACTCTTGTGGTTGAGGGCATACACATAGTGTAAATGGGGTCAAATTGAATCTTGTTATTTATGATTTATGTTTATTATTGATCCCAAGTGGGGAAATTAAAATTTAAACTTTGTTTTGTTAGAAATCACAACACACCAGCTACCAATCCGCCCTCCATACTTTGGTCTGTACAGGGACTTGAACCAGCGACCCTCTAGTTCCCAAACCAACTTTTTACAAAAGACTCGGTTACAGAGCCATAATGTGAGATACAAGGTAATAGAGCCTTTTATTCATTGTCGTGTTTCTTCAGAAATAAACGACATGACAAATAGAGTCTTCAAACGCTTCAGATGTAAAGTTACTTACTGTCAAAGGGATGCTAACGGAGGGTGAGTGCTATGTAGCATCAAAATGTCAATCCCAGATGTAAGTCTAGTGCCGATTTGAGTCGTACATACGTACTTTGCAACGAGTGAAGATGTGAGTTGTGCATGCAAGTAGCATGCAAGAGACTTCTGTAATGTCAACCCAGTAAAAATGGACCTACTTAACCAAGTTGGTTCACTATTGTTCGCTACAAGTTAGCATCAAACACAACAAAGGCTGTCAGTTGAATGGTGTTTTGAGCTAACGTTAGCAATCAGACAATTATAGGTAGCTACAACTTTTTTGAAATGATTACAACTACAACTGATGGTTTTTGGCCAGCTGACAAATGTACATCCATTATTGACTCTCCTTTTGTTTTTCTCCTCCACCTCCTAAGGGAAATACCTGGCTAAATAGCTGCTTAATGCTATATTCACCAGCTAAATGAAAAGAATTAGAGGGCAGTTAGTAGTCTCCAGAACTGGAGAACAGAACAAGCTAATAGCCTTTTTGCTAGCAAAACAACAGACACAGGCAGGAGTCCCGACAAGGAAGGTAAACAATGTACTGCTACAGACGGGGGCAAACACTACTAGTACTGCTACTACTAGTAATACTACTACTTCCTACTGCATTCACACATCCAGCATACACTGAAAAACATTAGCATTTCCTTTAAATTGTGTTTCTGGCCACCTGACAAATGTAGCCACTGTATTGACTTTCCTTTTAGCTGTTCTTTTTCTCTACTGCCTCCTGAGGGAAATAACTGGCTATGCTAGGCTCTGCTAATTGCTTTTCACCAGCTAGCTCCTAACCTTGTCTTTCAGCCATGGTGTCCCAGGCAGGTAGTGTTCACTCAGTTTAACAGCTACATGCCGCATCTTGAAAGGACGCTGATGAGAGCGTTTGGATGCTCCGTAGATCATAGAGAGTTTCAATTTACATGCGTTTGTCACTTTAAGCCAAATCTTTCCAATTAGTCTTTTTTAATATGAAATGTTGATTAGAGCAGCTGTTTGGGGTTAAATGGAGGTAGAAACTACGTAATGGCCTGTAGTGATGTGGACAGGCAGATGGAAGCTGAGATGGTGGAAGACTGTTAGAAGATTTTGGCCGGAGGGTTAAAACGTGCAGGAGGTCTCAGATGTTGTGAATCCGAAAGCGGCGACACACAGTTCCTAATGAAAAGCAAAGCTGTGGGTGAGATGCACCATGTGCCGTCTGAGCAGAATGGATGACATTAAGCAATAGGTGGGGGAGTGGGCGAGGCTCGCTGGTGTGAATAAGCTGAGGCATCGAGCAATTTCAACAAGTGTGAAATGTTCTTCTCAGCTTTTATTCTGTCATCCATCAACAGATCAGTTGAAAGGAAAGACGAGCTGTTTTGCAGCTATCAGCAGTGCAATGATGCCCCTGTGTGTCTTTTTTTCAGATGTGTTGGACAGCATGGCACGGTTCAGCGTTCAGGGAGTGTTCAACTACAGCATGCTGACTCTGTCCGACCACGAGAGGGTTTTGTACGTCGGAGCGCGGGAGGTGTTGTTCGCCCTGGACCCCAACGACATTAGCAAACAGCTACGGCCACAGGTAACATGCACAGAAACACTTTAACCCTCCTGGTACCCTCAAACATATTTATACTGACATGCTTTATCCTTGGGGTCAATTTGACGGCAGCAATTTAAACATCCAAAAAATGATTGGAATTAAATCAGCCAATTTTATGTGTCAGGTACTCCACGCAGCCGCAGCCCACGTAAGTGGCCTGAAGATTATACTTTTGTGTGGGTGTGTGCGTTAATCTCTGTAAGAAAATAGCAGGGCTGGCATGTGTGTGTGTGTGCCTGGGAAGTGTGTGGAAGAGCGAGTGAGAGAGTGAGTGATGGCAATTAGCTTCAGAGGAAGTAGCGACTCTAGTCCTAGTGACAGAAACAAAATTTCTCCCCTGTTCTTTCTGTCCACGCTGGGAGATCCGTAGCAGGAGAAGTTAACCCTCTCCTTTTTATGTTGTTTATGGAGAAGGAGATCCAGGAAATGAGCAGGGGGAAATGCAAAGCTACCCAGCCACGCAGAGCTTTTTTGAGAGGTGCACGTCAGGCTGCGGCGTAAGGTCCGGCATAGGTTTGTGTCTCTGCATACCTACGTACGTAGCAACGCTGTAGATCTTACGCAGAAGTATAAATCACGCTTAAAACATAATCCCCCTCCACCCCCATATACATCGAGAATGTCCACAGAACTGCGCCCGCCCATGTTGCCTTGCACCGCGCATGGTCATACAGTATTCTCCCGAGGTCCTGTAGCTGCAGGAATGGCTGTAGTTCACCATGTGTTCCATTAATACATCTAAGGTATTATCTTATGATAATGGATTGTAACGCAGTAGCGTTTCTGTCGGAGCTATGCGTTGCTCAACATGCGTCACATACTCCGCTGCTCTGATTGGTTGTAGGTCTATCCAGTTGAGAGCGAGTTGTGTGGAGCTGATAGTCTTAATTAGCTTTGTAGCAGCTCATTTAGCAATGGCTTGAATGTAACAGATGTTCAATAATAAAAAAATAGTTTCTCACAATAGCTTTACAGAAAGCTGTTTTTGGTGCTTTAAGGCTGCATTTTCCACCATTTAAGGTATGGAATTTTTACTAAATTTCAATAGGCTAAGAATAGGAACACTGCCTGACTAACTGTCACTGCAAATACCTGCACATTCTGAAAAGCTTTTGTAGAAATGTGAGAAATCATAACACATTCAGAGATTTATTATCACAAAGTTTGCTGATGGACAGTTCCGGAACCAAAAGCAGCGTCTCCTTCACACAGCCTGGTTACTGAGCAGTGCAGAGATAACACACTCATTTAAATACAACCAAATTCAATTATAATATTAACTGGGAAATAATTATTGTGGGAAAGGTTCAGCTTGGTTATGCATGAAAGGAAGAAAAAAAACAGCATAATCTCTGCTTCTGCCACACTTCTCAGCTGCCTATTAACTTTCAGACCGACCTTATTTTATTCTTTTTTTTGACTAATTTTAGGACTCAAGGACATTTTTTGTGGCACACATAAATGATTTTGGCAGACAATCAAAGACCTCTAATGGTAGCATTATAAAGTCAACTGAGTCATTCTAGTGGTTGGGCATTTAATTGGTCTGGCCCACTGCTTTTATTAAATCCCAAGGCCTTCAAGTTAGAACTGTCAAGCAATGCCTTCTCCAAACGTGTCGAAGTGTCCTCCATAAAACAAATAATAAAATGGATTGATTGCTGATGTTAGCATGTCATCTTTTCCAAAGCAGAAAACGGCCTTGCTTTTGGTTTGTGCCACATGTACTTTTTTGGAGTTTAATTAACACTACTCATTCTACATTCTACTTTCATTTAATTTTGGGTGTTTTTTTTCAGAGTTCTCGCGAGAGCACGATTTGAATTTGCTCAGCATGTTACTTTGGCATGGAGTAATGCTGCTCATTACCGATGCCCTAGTACCCGAGCTGCACCAATCAGTTCAGAGACAAACGTGCATCACTTTGTACCACACCTTATACTGCTCACCTAGCTGTTAGCGTGGCAGTGATGCATGCTAATTGTAATAATGAAACTGAAAATAAGCATAATATGAGGACTTTAAAGTGGCTATATGTAACTTTAAGTTTGTGTTGATTTTAGCGGCCCCGTTGGACAAAAGCAGTAGTGTTGTTACCACCCCTGTGGTCGTAAAGGTCTTTTCTTTGCGAAGCGGATTACCCACTGTAGATCACTGAGTAAGGGTTTCGTGGAGGTCATATACTATAGTTGCAATGAATATTTAGCTTCTGACTGGCTAGTAGTCCTTATCTAGCTACTGAGCATGTGCGACTCCCAACAAAGATGGAACAGAAGTGAGATGTCTCACTCTAAAACAGAGAGCTCAGCACACAGGGTGAAAAGAGGAGCTGTAGCAATGTGCAGTACAACAAAAATATGGTGTTTCTATAAAAATTGAGCCATGTCAACCTATTCTGATATAACCTCTAAATACAATTATGAACCTGAAAAGGAGTATATCACTGTGGAGTGTTTCAGACTTCTCTGATAGCCTTTGACTGAGTTTTGACAAACATTCAATCTTTCAGTTAAATTAAACCAGGAAAATCACCAAAACATGCTAGAAAAACATAATGAGTTATTGTTAATCAGGAAAGGGATTTTTAGGTTGAAAGGCTTATACAACTTGGACTGAGTTCAGATTTCAGATCAGTTTTTTCTGATGAGTTATTACTTTATTTGGAAGTTTATGTAATCTGTTGCTAAAAGCCTCAGTAATAACGTGAGTGAGCAGTCAGATATTAAGATTGCAATATGCAAGGTGATTGGCTCCAATATTTCACACATGCACACATTCGCACATACACTTTCACAGGCTTTGGATCTGTTCCTTCATGAAGCACTAATTCAATCATGGTGTTTTTTTGTCCTTGTCTTGTTTTTCTGTGAAGCACTCTGGGGCAAACCCGTTTGTTTTAAAGCGCTATAAATACCCTGCACTTGACCTGGTATACACACACTTAAACACACACACACACTCTGAGAGACACTTTGGAGACTCAGTCAGTTTTTTTGTTTTACTCCCTCAATAATTGGTCCATATTGCAATCAATACAATTACAGAAGTCCAATTAAGGTGCGGTGAGCAGCCCACAGCGGTTTGGGAATTGTTATCTGATTTAGCGCTGTAATGAGCAGTTATTAGATACACACACACACACACACACACACACAGCACAAGCTGTTTGAGTGAGGGCTATGAGTCTTACAGTAATGATAAGCCCACCTGTTGTCAGCCCCCAGTGTGTGATGTAGAGGGAAGGAGTGAACACTGACAAACGACAGCACGAGGGAGTAGTCCTTACCCTCTGTCACCATCTTCCCATCTCTCTCTCACCCCTCCTTCCTTTGTTCCTTCCTTAAACTGCTACTCTTTCAAATTCTCACAAGATCACATTACCTTGGTGACGATTAATAACAAAGTTGTTGCTAACGAGAGACTTCTGTAAAGTCAACCCAATAAAAATAGACCTACTTAACAAAGTTGGTTCACTGCTGCTACAAGTTAGCATCAAACACAACAAAGGCTGTCAGTTGAATGAGGTTTTATGCTAACGTTAGCAATCAAACTATCATAGATAGCTACAACTTTTCTGAAATGATTTCCGTCTTCTGTTTGTAATGAGAAATGTTTATTTAATGGATTTCACTATGACAGTTATGCCGTAAACCGTTTAAATCTCAGCATGCACAACTCCCATCTGTTCTTGACTCACATAAGGGAGTGACAGTCTCCGCTTTGAACTGTGGGTAATTGTCTTTGGTGAAGTCTGTATTGAGAAAGGGCTTGGTAAGAGTGGACTCACACTCTTGCACCCTTTGAAATTCAAAATTGGGTCAACCTTAAGCCCTTATGAGTTTCAAAGTCCGTGAGTCTGCGAGTCCACACTTTGGTATTGGGCCACTGAGACCAAAAATCAGTGATAAGCATGTGTCTTTAAAAGTGCTGAAACTAAGGGGGCTTTCACACCTAAAAGGTCTGAACCAAGGTCCGGACCAAGGTTCATGTTTTTCCATTTGATCCGGTAAGTTTTGATTTTATACTGCAGTTATTTTCCCCCCACCCACCCCTTACAATTGTGATCTTAGAGTGAATTTCTTCATTAGATAATTAGGCAGACAATGACTAATACGAATCCCTTGAGAACCAATTAGAAGTAACAATGAAGTGCTGCTGTTGCAGTGCCTTATTTTATCTCGTCTTTCTTTAGAAACTAGTGCGTTAGTTAACGGCACAGATCCTAGAGGTAATATTGCACAGCCACAAATTCTAATGTTTTATTCAGTTATTAAATCTTAACCATTCCAACTCCATCGTGGGAATTGAATGTGGGCCTTGAGTGGACAGTGGCAGGGAGTCAGGGACAGGTAAGGTGAGGAGATTTCCCTGTCAATCTCTAGTAAAATGTTATTACATTTAAAAGCTACTATTATTTAAAGTCAGTATTCTAAGTCGTGTCTGTCTACCAGTACAGTATATGGCAATACACCCATTGTTTGATTGATGTTGGTATAAACCCAGTCAAGTAAATCCGAGGTTAATACTGAGTTTGTAATGACCAGTGTAATTACTTCTAATGGAGTGGAAAGCTCTTAGTAAACACAGTTCATATTTTGGGCATCTGTCCACGGAGCAAAGTTCAGCCATGTGTCACACAGCCAATCAAAAAAAGCAGCTACTGTAAATTGCACTAAATAGCAAACGTCAACAGTGAAGGGAAGTATGGACGTATGAAGTGTGAAAGAATGTAGGGCTGCTCGGTTATGGACAAAATCCCAATCATCATTTTGGTCAAAACTGAAATCACAATTATTTAACACGATTCCTCATTTACTTTTAGAAAGATGTTGCAGTTATTGAACTTAAAAAACAGGTATAGGTGTTATATTTGATCATAACATGTATTTTGATTCTTTCAAATAAAGGGGCGCTATGCAGTTTGGGTGATTTTCTCTCTTTTTGCTCGCAGGTTTCTCTATAGACCTCCCCTCTACAGCTTCAGAACAGATATTTGGCAGTCTGTCTCTGTTCCTCCGACAAAGCCATGACAAAAAACTCCATCGCTTGTTAGCCGGTTCCTGAATGGGCGTAATGTGTGATTATGATATATATGCATATATGCATATGTGATTCCCAAGCTGTTAAGGTCAAGTGAGCAAAAAAAAAATCCATAGTTCCCCTTTCCGAGTCATTGCAAAACGTAGAGCTTTTGTTCACCATTCTGAGCTTGAGATGATCATTCATGGTTTTATATTCTATTATTATATTATGATTTCTACAACTCCATTTTCACCTGTCTGAGCAAATCGTCCCAGGACCGTCTACAACTGGTCCAGAACTGTGCTGCAAGGCTGCTGACCAGGTCCAGCAGGACCTGTTTTAGGCCCATTACATTGGCTTCCCATCAAGTTTACGATCCAATTTACAGTTCTTGTTCTGACTAATAAAGCAGTGCGTGGTCAGATGCCTGTTTATATCTCGGACCTGCTCCATGCTGCTGACCATGACATGCTGTCTTTCAATTATATAAATATATATAAGGTGCTATGTCAAATAAACGTATTATTATTAATAAACTTCTTTTCCATTCAAACCCATTTCATTGCATTCTTTTCATTCTAAAAAACAAGACAAAAAAAGAATACTTGCAAGTTTACATTTTTGGTTGGCATCAACACATTGTTGGACTGCCGTTGGTTTAAACCCAGTCAAGGAAATCTGACTTTAATGCGTTAATACCCAGCTGTACATGTGTCAGCAGAATTGTACCTTTTGGAGGACAAAAGCTTGTCATAGGAGTAGTACTTTCCACAGGTGTATTACTGTACACTGTCTTTGATCCTTAGACAATGGTAAAATCATAAGGGAATTTTGCTGCACAAAGGATCTCACTGTGTCACTGTTACTGCCTGCCACTAACAGCCTGTTGGAGGGGGCCAAGTTAGAAGCACGGCTGCCGGGGACCTCCATGTCACTAGGAGGACTATTTTAAATGACTTAACTGGATCTTTGGTTCAAGGCGAACTAGTATACTTTGTACCCCAATCTTTCAAAAAACACTTTGTACCTATTGGATGGATCAGAAGAATGTACTTCAGGTCATTAGGGACCATTTTGTGTGGTTGTTGCTATAGTTACAGTAGCTTGCAAAATGGCTTTTTTTGCCATGGTGGCTCTTTGAGTGCACCCTATTAGGTCTATAAAAAAAGAGACCTGTATCTGAAGTCTCTTTTTTATAGACCTAATAGGGTGCCACTAAGGGGTATATAAAAGAGACTTCAGATACAGTATTAGGGACCACTAAGGTCTATATAAAGAGACTTCAGATACTGTATTAGGGGACCACT
>NC_048411.1:634867-637377 GCF_013103735.1 Etheostoma cragini | reverse complement strand
CCACTAAGGTCTATATAAAAGAGACTTCAGATACAGTATTAGGGGACCCCTAAGGTCTATATAAAAGAGACTTCAGATCCAGTATTAGGGCCCACTAAGGTCTATATAAAAGCATTCAATGAGCACCATGTCATGGGATCTTTAACATCAAAAAGCACTAAAGCTGTAACATTTGGAGTAAGGCCCTATACAGTTTGGATTATAACGTTTAGATTTTTTGTCCACGACAACGTGTGGGACCCTGTCACCATCTGTGTCTCTCTTTTCTCCAGATCGACTGGCCGGCTCCGCAGGATAAGAAGAGAGAGTGTGTTGCCAAGGGGAAGACCAACCAGGTAACATGGACTTCAGCTGACAGTGTTAGAGTTGTCAGGGTTACCTGCCTTGCTCTGGGGCACCTTGGCAGTAGTTTCTTAAGACATTAGTTAAGGAGAACTCACTTCACTCATGCTCATTTACATTTTGTCAAGTCGGTCTGGGGTTCCAGTCATTACATAAGCACACAGGGAATGCATCTTCCAGACAGGATCAGCAACTTTGAAGGTTTTAAGTGTTCTAAGATAAGCTAGATTTTATTGTTTTTTGTATTGGACAAACAAACCCTATCTGCTGTTAAAATAAAAATGGTCTTTTTTCAGAGATAATCTAATAAGTGGTAAAGACTAATGCTGAGGCTTTGTATTTATTACTATTATTATTAACAGACGGCAGACATGAGAGTGGCATCAGTCTTCTCCTCTAACTTTGATAGATCATAGAAATTTGATAATGAGATTTGTCTTTTTCCAAATGTTTGATGATACTCACTCATACCTTGTCCATGCTTATGAGCCTCTAGTACTTTAAGTGCCCATATTATGAAAAAAAAATGTGTGGTGTTATTTGTGTCTCTGGTGCTTCCACACACATACACACTCGGAAAAAAACAAGTTGCTAAAACAAGGGAGATGTCTCACTCTGGATCTAAAACAGAGACCTAAACACACAGGGTGAAAACAGGATCTGCAACAATGAGCAGTACAACAAAAAAATAGTGTTTTATGAAAATGAAACCATGTCAACCTATTCTGGTTAAACCTCAAAATACAGTTATGAACCTGAAAATGAGCAGAGTATGGGCTCTTTGACCATCAGTTGTGGCAGATTGGTAAACACAGATAGTGAACTGGCCCCAGCTTTCCACTTTAATCTCAGCGAGAGCTTCACACTGCTTAGACTGCAAAATGCTCTTGCAAGGAGCCTTGTTTAATATTTTATAGAAACGCAGAGCTTTTGGAAATGGAGAACTTCTCGCATTGCACAACAGTAATCTTTGATGTGGTTTTATAGTTCACTGGAGTGCAGTGGTATCAACACTACTTTCATTCTAATTAACTCCGAGGAAGAAAGAAAAACATGTTGAGCAATGAGTATAACAGGAGCTTCAAAAATACTCCAGTTTTTTAAAAGTTGTTAAAACTTAACATGCAATTGGTCATTTCGCTGGGGGTGTGGTTCTTAAGGGGATGATGGTCCGTGATCGGGATAATCAAACATGCCGGCAATGTACATTTATTCTACACAGCTACTTCAGTCCTGGGACTAACATAGCTGTGAATGCTTACGATAAAGCATATGGTTACATGTACAACAGAATTTGACTTAATATGCAAGAATAACCATATGGTGTTTACACTGGCCGTTGTTATACTTAATGATCTGTCTTTTTATGTAATGTTGTAGTTGTGGGCCTGAAAGAAGCTCGTCTGCCAGACACATTTCACATGATTATCCTCACTGATTGCTGGAGCTGTAAAAATGAAGAAAAAAAATCATATTGTGCCTATTACAGCCGTGAGATACAGATATCGTTTTGCTGCTGCAAAGGCAACATCAAGTGGATGCACTGAATTATTTATTCCGCTTGCATCATGTGTGAGCATCTGTTTCCAATTTCATTCAAAGAGCTTTATTGTTCATCACAGCACAGACATTAAAGGGCACTACCCATAAAACTGTGCATATATTACACTGTTAATTGCACACATATCTTTTGAATGGATACAATCTGTTGCATTTCTGTGCAGTTTAAAGGTTACTTAGATAATGTGGTTACATCCCTATATCATCTATTAAGCAATGTCCTCAATATAGGACACTTGTAAAACTGTATTTAAATTGATTTACATCAAACAAAAGAAATGAAAGTAAAATGTTTTTTCTCGGAGGCTGCCCATGTTCACTTCCCTCAGTTTTTTCACACCAAGAACATGGCACAGCCAAAAGATCTGCTCAATTGGCGACGGCCAGCCGATTTCACACATCTTTAATGAAATGACATTAGACATATTATCAGCAAACGGGATCTCGTCCCCAAGGTTAGTGAGGTAATGCAGGTAAAAAATGATATAAAAGAACTGAAGTTGTAGCATTAGACAAACGCTACATTTTAGAGGTGTGTGTGTGTGTGTGTGTGTGTGTGTGTGTGTGTGTGTGTGTGTGTGTGTGTGTGTGTGGGTGTGTGTGTGTGT
>NC_048411.1:612958-634767 GCF_013103735.1 Etheostoma cragini | reverse complement strand
GTGTGTGTGTGTGTGTGTGTGTGTGTGTGTGTGTGTGTGTGTGTGTGTGTGTGTGTGTGTGTGTGAGACACTAATGCGATTGGACAAAATGGTGAGGGATGAAGCTATGGTCCTTGTAACGGACAGACAGAGCTTGCAGCTTTGTCAGGTTCATGACACACTGAGCACGAAGATAACACATGCATGTATGTGTGTGTGTGTGTGTGTGTGTGTGTGTGTATGTGTGTGTTTACAGAACGCAGACTATTTTACCCTCAACACTGCTGCCCTGGAAGATGGGAAGGGTAAATGTCCATACGACCCTGCCAAGGGGCATACTGGCCTGATAGTGGGTGAGTAAAAATTTGTGTGTGATGTGTGTGTGTGTGTGTGTAAAGGTATGCATGTTTTAATGTACTCCTTTTACAGACAGACTTTTTATAAAATAAGAAAATACAATTTGTGTAATACAACTTACACTTAAATACAAGTGTTTTTGAATGGATTTAATGATCATTTAAGGGTCATGTTAAATTAAAACAGCATATGTTAGTACTTAGTTGGACTCCTCGTCAGGAGACTATCGGCTGGTCCTGAGGTTATTGATTCCAGTGGGAGAAGTGAACGTGAACACAGATTATGACCACCAAAGTAAATATTGGAGCCATTTTTCACAGGTTAAATGTCTTTCACAAGCTACAACATTCTGACACTAAAATGGCATTTTTCCAAGGGACAAATCGTGAGAAAATGATCTCTCGCAAGATCTGGCAACACAAAGAAGCTAACGTCAACACAACATTTGCCACACTCAAACGAGGCCACGCCCATTTAGGGGTCAGGAAGTGTGTTACGTTTCACACCATTGGCGCTAATTGAAATGTGCCATATTTAGCCTGAATACAGAGCAAAGAAGAGAGGCAGGAGTTTTCTTTTCTCTCAGACCACTTGAATTACAACATGCTAAAAGATTATTATAGAATATTTGCCCAACAACGCCAAAAATAAAGTGCTTACACAGTTTTAAGTGAACAGCAACAATGTTTTTACAGCTCTAACAGAAGCATAGCATGTCCATCAAATGTCCACAAATCGCTCGTGCAGCCCTTCCCATCTGTTGTGTAGCCATACTATACTGCACTGAGAATTCGGACGAGTCCAATTCAACTGTTCATGCTGCATACACTTCATTGTGAACAACATCTCTGAACCAATAGGCACCATTCTCTTTTTTATGTGTCTCCCCACTGAACCACTGTCCTTCTCTCAGGCCTGTACAATTGTGACTGAAAAACAGAATTAAACTAGAAGTTTGCATTTTGTTGGTACAGATAAGGAGCTGTATTCGGCAACGCTCAACAACTTCCTGGGTACAGAGCCAGTCATTCTGAGGAACCTGGGCCAACAGCACTACAGCATGAAGAGCGAATACCTGCCTGCCTGGCTCAATGGTAAGGGAAAAGATGACATTGAAAAGACAAAGAAAAAGAAGTGGTCAGCCTGCCAACTGAAAGAGAGAGGCAGGGAGGGAAGAAAAGGGGAAGGAATGGATAGAAAGAAGAATATATACTGTAGATTATATACACATGTTATTACGTTTCTGCAATTTAATTTATTACTAATGTTTTAATTTGATCAGTTCTTATTTATTTCTTCTAGAACTGGTACTGTTGCTACATCTGCTGAAGCTTTATGCTAGCATGAATTTATTAAAAAATGGCACATTTTCTACTGAAAATTCCTAGTTGTTGACAGAATGGGTGTTCGATCTCACACAGAAGTAAACTGCAGCAGGCTGCTCATTTCCAGCTGACAGCCGACGGTTTTCTTTCCGGCTTTAATGATGACTGTTCTAATGAGTCGAAAACTGTCTCCAGCTGACTTTTTAATCTTTTCAGATGAGTTGTGTTCAAACAACTGTAAAAGGGTCTTAAATGTGAATTTATTTGCTATCTACATGACATAAAAGTCTGAGGCTAATGGCCGCATGTGCCAGGCAAAACGTCTGTCTCCTCACCAGTTAATGGTGCATGTAGAAGACATGGATATAAAGGACAGCATTGTTCTTGTATTACGGCTAATCAGCCCTAGAATAATATGCTATTATAAGTACAAAAATTAATTAAGATGTTATTTGGTTCTAATTTAACCTTGTTTGGATGCTAGCTATAGAAAAATGGAAGGCAACACGGACGTTAAATCCTGCCTTAATCTGTGTGCTTTAATCAATACGTTGCCTTGGCAGCTAATGATATGCTAGTTACTACTAGCTACACTGTTTGCACTAGCTAGTAGTCGTGTTTGTACTGCTAGCTTACAACTAGCATACTACTATAGGTAGTAGTAAGCTAGTTGTCAGACATGCTAACGTTTGTAGCTTATGTAAAGCAGAGAAACAACCTGTTCAATGTATTCCTTACACTGTTAGTGCGTGTATGCGGGCATGTTTGCGTGCGTGCATGCATGTGTGCGTGTTTGCGTGAATGCATGTTTGCGGGCGTGCATGCCACATGTTGCTTTTGGAAAGGCGATAACAGACAACAACACCCACCACACTACAAGTACAAGAATCTGTTCATCCATACCTGTATAGCATTAAACTAAAACATTCTGCAACACTGACCAATTAATTATGAACAAATAAATTGAATAGAGGTTGATAATGCCGTCTTGATAATGCCGGCTTCTTTTTAACTGAGTTTCATTAAAAAAAGTAAGAGGCACATACACAAGAACTAGAGAATAAAGAAATAAATTGCAGGAAATGAATTGCAGGACTTGGATCGTTATCTGTCAGGGGGACAAGGTGGGGAAAGGAGTGAGCTACTTGGAGAGAAATGAAGGGGAGAGAAGAAGATGAAGTCACAGCAGGAAAAATGGCTGATGAAAGAACAGACATTAGGATTGGCGATGAGAAGATAGAGGGAGAAGGTGAGGGGAGGATTGAGGAACATACAGATGAGGCTGAGGTGTGTGTAACATGCTGATACAGAACTTTTATTAAAAACTAGACCTAGACGAATGAAGCTAGCCTCGCATTAGTTTAAGCAGATTCTAATTGGCCTAAAATAATTTCATTAGCCTGAGTTTCAGTGGAGAGTTGTAGTGTAAATACTGCTTCAATGGCTTTTATACTAAAATAGTATGTTTGTAAAACATTGTAACTTATAATACTGAAAAAAAAAAAAAAAAAAAAAAACTTGGGCATTAAAATGATTGAATTTAAAGCAGCTGGAGTCCAAAAAATGTCTCAGTCTGCCTTTAACTGTAAAAAAAAAACATATCATTCAAAACCTATTGAGGGCTGGATATATTAAAGAGAGAATCTGAGCAAGACGGAACGGACGGGAGGAAGTGAGAAACACAAAATGGGTAAAAGGGAGCGATGGCAGACGGAGAGCGAGGAATGACTGGACGAGAGATGAGGGGAAGGAGAGAGTGATGATAGAAAATAGACAGAGAGGTGAGAAGGTGCGGCAGGGAATGAGATGGAGGTGTTGTGTGTGTGTGTGTGTGTGTATGTGTATGTGTGTGTGCGTGTGCATGCGTGTTATTCAGTCCAAATGCACCTCCAGCCTGAGACTGTCAATTCAATCAGTTGTGATGTATGTCTTCCTGATATCATTCTTCTCTGTGTGTGTGTGTGTGTGTGTGTGTGTGTGTGCGTGTGTGTGTGTGTGTGTGTGTGTGCGTGTGTGTGTGCGTGTGTGTGTGTGCGTGTGTGTGTGCGTGTGTGCGTGTATGCGTGTGTGTGTGTGTGTGCGTGTGTGCGTGTGTGTGTGTGTGTGTGTGCGTGTGTGTGTGTGTGTGTGTGTGTGTGTGTGTGTGTGTGTGTGTGTGCGCAGAGCCAGACTTTGTGGGTTCTGCCCTCGTGAGGGAGAGCAGCGGCACTAAAGAGGGGGACGACGACAAGATCTACTTCTTCTTCAGTGAGCGAGCGTTGGAGCTGGACTGTGACACGGAGCTCACTGTGGCCAGAGTGGCCCGGGTCTGCAAGGTAACACGCCAACGGAACACATCCATTCAGGAATCTTCTTCTTCTTCTTCTCACTCTGCGTGTGGTGTGTCACATTTAAGGACGATGAAGCTGAGGGAAAAGCACAAACTAATTCAAAGAGTCATAAATCTGTATGTGCCTATTTAAGAATGCACAGGGACATTTGACAAGTTTTTACTCTATAGATAGTTTCATGCACGCTTGGCTTTTATCAGATGTTTTCTCCAGCTGTTTTAGCAGCTCTTTTTGTGCATTTAAATCTCTTTTGAAAACAAACCTTGATTTATAGGACCCAATTCTAATGATCTGAGCACAAGGCATAAAACACCTGGTGCAGCTGTGTTTAGGGCTTGTCCAAATCCACTTTTGCTAGCATGACGGCAAAACTATGGGTCTGTGCGCCGGGCGCATGGTTCAAAAGGTTTCTACTTAGTGTCTTCATTAATCAGAGGTGTGTTCTGGGTGTAACATGCAATCAACCAATCAAAGGTCCTCCCCCATTCCCTTTACCAGCCAGGCGCGTGTACACCATGTCGCATCGCTATTATGATGGAGGATTTGCACCAATATTTTTATATGTAATCTTTTGCGTGTGTGTGCTGCTGCCCTTCCCTGTGTGTGTATAACAAGCACAGTGTGTGTGCGCTGTACATAAGCCTAGATGCATTTTACTAATGCGCTGTTTAAATAACAATGAAATGCTGCGTTACTGACTTTAGACCAGGTTTTTGTTTATCAGTGGCGTCATTACTTTCTGCTGCCTTGAGACAGCAACACACCCAGAATGCACCTGAACACACCTCCCTGTAAGACCAGCATGCCCAGAATGCACCTGAACACACCTCCCTGTAAGACCAGCATGCCCAGAATGCACCTGAACACACCTCCCTGTAAGTCCAGCATGCCCATGGGCGCAAAGATGGACGCAGGGGGATTTTCTATTAAAACAACATGGGCGCGGGACGGTCTTAAAGTAGCAAAGACACTTGCAGCAGGCCGCTCCAAGATAGAGCCCATAATGTGTTACACAAATTTTTTTTTAACAAAGTCTCAGGTTATATATGATTAAAAAGTAAATACATCTGAAGTAACATTTTGCAATATTGCTTTTTGAGTGGTTGAGTTTTGTCAAACATCTTTTGGATGTCCAGCTGCGTGTTTTGTTCTCACGGGGTTAAAATACAAAGTTAATATTATTATCAGAATAAAGCACAAGGAAAAGGCTGCACACAGAAAATAGCTGTCCTGTGCTTTCATTTGTCCCACCAGTAAATGTCAGCTACACACCAGTCTGCTAACATTGTGTTACAGTACGTGAGGACAATTAAATACAGAATTAAATACGAGCTATTTGGTAATCAATGCATTCATGTGCTTAATTAACAGCCTCATTAGGATAACCAACTAGGTTTGATAAACCACATGGATTATGGCCAGGCATCAGAGTGGGCTTCTAGTTGTGAGAAGACTCCATCTGTGAGACTTTAGATAGCAGCTCTTTCTATTTTGTATGACTTCAGTGACCTTTTAGTTGACGCAGCATAGGGTTTTAGTGTCATGCTACAGATACTCATGCAGACACATCACGCCAGTAACCTTTAAACAGAGCACAACAGAGACAGATTGGTAACAGTCGTCGGAAATGTGTGCCGTTAAGTGTACAATATATGCACTGTTTTATGGCAAGTGTCCTTTAATGTCTGCGCTGCGTTGAACAATAAAGCTCTTTGAACTGATGCTCACACATGGTGTGTACCAGAGCAACGGATAATTCAGATCATCTCCTGACATTACTGTTGCAGCCGCAGCCCGATGTCTGTATCTCACGGATGTGTTAGGAGCATTCTTTGTGTTTTATATTCCTTCTTCACGGCTTCTGCAATCACTGAGGATGATGGGAATGAGACGCTGGCTCTGGTGGCGGTAATTCTGCACCAAGGCTGAGTTTTGGGAAAGAGACTTCAAATACATTATTAGGGGACCACTAAGGTCTATATAAAAGAGACTTCAGATACAGTATTAGGGGACCACTAAGGTCTATATAAAAGAGACTTCAGATACAGTATTAGGGACCACTAAGGTCTATATAAAGAGACTTCAGATACAGTATTAGGAAACACTAAGGCCTACATAAAAGCATCCAAAAGAGCACCATTTCATTGGACCTTTTAAATAATCCAAAGTAATTTACATGTAATGGACCCATATCAGCTATGGAACACAACTGGTATGTCTTCTCTCAGGGGGATCTGGGTGGTACCAGGACCTTGCAGAAGAAGTGGACCACTTTCCAGAAAGCCCGGCTGGAATGCTCTCTACCTGAGCGCCATGTCTCCTTCAACAACCTGAGGGCCGTCTTCACGCTGCCGGGCCAAGACTGGCGAGGCACCACCTTCTTTGGCATCTTCCACGCCCAGTGGTGAGTCAGAGCGAGCCCTGTCTGATACGTGTAACACAGACTGTAGACATGGCTCAATTTCAGTGTCGTCCTCAGATAAATGTGAGTTATGTACTACATGTGCCAACTACTGTCAGGGCAAGACACTACAGCACTACGCCCAACATGTCAGACCCTTTTTATTAAAACCGTGGGTCAGCCTCTGATGTGACGGCTCTAATTGTGTACTTTACTGGTCTAAAAGACCAATTTACTGTATAATTGGTCTTTTAATTTAATAGGCCTTTAACTGAAAGTAATATGAGTTATGTTGAGTGGATACAAATCAAGTGTGCTTGAATATATTTTAATGGTTTTATTAATGTCACAGGGATAGTAATTGTTGTTTCAGATCATGGTGAGCCTATTTGCAAAACAGAATCAGGCTGATTTAATTAGGTGCTACATCATTGCATCATAAATATCAATAGACTGCATTGGTTGTTGAAACACATTGTTTATGTGACTCATCACTTCTTATACCTTTCAGTGTGTGTAGTCATGACTGAAGTCAATCAGTTGTCTACATCAGATACACCGATGTGATTGGTGTAGCTGGTCTCTGGCCCCGCCTACATCAGACACACCAATGTGATTGGTCAGCTCTGCTACATGGGCATAATTATTGAGCAGCATTACTCGATGGCAGAGTAACTTGCTGAGCAAATTCAAACTCTGGATTTTTCCAGGGTTCATACCCAGTTTTGTGCCTGCATTGAACAATAGTTCATGAACTTGTTCATATTTTTGGGTGAACGTGGACTGAACGTACTGCATCACTGCCTGATGAGCGTTACTGTGAACTTGTTCATTCTGGTGTCTGTGGGCACGCTCTCTCCACTGTTCTCAGCTCTTAGTTTATGGCTTGATAAAAGATTACTTTGATTATCAAAACAACTTTTCTGGCAAATTTTTTGTTCTGAAGAGAAAACTTACTTCAAGATAGTTTAAGTGATAAAGAAACTACAATCGTCTCGTAATTAGGTTTTGAAAATAATGTCTTAGTTTCGATAAGAGTTAACCCTAACCCTAACCCTAATGTTTTAACCCAAACCTAAAGTAAAAGTAAAATCTAAAATAAATGCATCATACCAATGCTAATCTTAACAGTATATTTCATTTCTGAACATTTGGGGGACTGCTCAGGCCTCTGTTGTTGATGTCCACTGTTCTCGGCTCTCGGTCTATAGCTTGATAAAAGATTATTTTAGGATCAAATCAACTTTTCTGGCATTTTTGTTCTGAAGATAAAACCTATCTGGTGATTAGACGGGTTTTGGCAATAGTGTCTTAATTTTGTGGTGTTATTGGTGGAGTAAAGAAGGCTTTTGTTGGACATAATAGAACTGTAATGTGTCAATGAGTTACTGATCAACAGAGCAGTAGGAGCGAGGGCAGGAGGTTCTCTTTGGGAGGGAAGTTGGAGACTTTCTCCGTCTCTGGCTAATGTCCTTTGATGTGACTCTTTTGTGTTCCTCACATAGACATCATATCTCAAAGTGAACCAGCTGTGAACTTCAAGTGTTTTTTGAGTTCCTTCTGCTTCTGAGAAGAGAAAAAAAAAAAAAAAAAGCCTAATCCTTTTTCTCTGTGTGACTCGCTGGGGATTCCTCAAAGCCCCGCAGCTTTGATAGAGATAACATTAAGATAATTGGACATTATGTAAATGATGACTCAGAGTTCAAGCCATAATCTGACTGAATAGGCCAGCTTTTAACTAGCTAAAACATCAGTGCTGTCTTACGGTTTTGACATTCACTTTGTAAAAGCCGTGGCACTGCTGCACAGTACTGTACTGTTGCGATTAGGCTTCCCTTACAGCACACATCACATCATTTGAATACAGTTTTACAGGCATAATAGTTATGTCAGTAACTTAGTTTGAGAGCTAAATAATAATAAAAAAGAAGTGTCATTTTGGTGAATGAGCATGGAAATCATTAGGGGGAATCACAAGAGGCCTCACGAAGATATCTTCACAATACGATGTCATAGTTTGCGATATATTGCAATTTATTACTTTTTTTCCAACTTTATATTTTTTTTATTGCACAAAAGAAAAAGTTTTTTAGATAAAATTTGATTTAGATAAAAGTGGCTATATTATGAATAAAATCACTTTTCTGGAATTTGGGGGGGAATTTGGGGTGTTATTTTGCCTTTGTTTGTTCATCTCACTCCATTTTATTCCTGCAAAATGGGATTTTCAAGCAGACAAACTGACCAACACATATATAATACTGTAATAGATTGATACCTGGCGTGTGTGTATCGATACAGTTTTGCCTTGGAAAATATTTTACTTATACTATGCTGTATCAATTTATTTTCTCCCATCCCCTAGTAATCATATGTATATGTGAGATGGGGAGTACAAGTAGGACTTAATGAGCCTGAGTCATGCATCAGCACATCATTTCAGTCCCACTTGGGGTCTAAAATTGGGTTGGGCAAAAAAAATTACGATCCTACACCCCCGACCTTACCGTTAATTGAAATGCATTTCACAAACTGATTCTGATTGATTTCTATCAAGGAAGTGTATTACATGTGCATCAATTTGTGCATCAGTTTTCTTCGGGATGGAGAGAGTGGAGATGTGTCAACACGTCTAATCATTTCATGTCACTGAGGGACAGTATAGGCTGATGGGTTTTATATATTTACTTTAATATTTACCGCACTGTAAATTGATTTTTTTAATGTATTTATTTTCATAGTAAAATCAAGGCAACAGGAACACAACAAGAAAATAAACAGAAAGTTATAAAAAGATTGTGCAGGAGAGATGCATCTTTACATCCCTAATACTTTGCTTTAATCTTCCCATTTACCATTCTGTTTAGTATATCTACCATTCCTACATGTTAGTCTGGCTTTACTGCTACGGAAAAGTCATATCTTCAGGTAATCCATCTCTGTTTTTACTGCCACACATCACTAATTCCCCGCCTTGCCGGCATGTTTCAGGGGCGACGTAGACGTGTCGGCGGTGTGCCAGTACCAGATCAGTGACGTGAAGAAGGTGTTTGAAGGATCATACAAAGAGTACAGGGAGGCATCTCAAAGGTGGGGGCGCTACACCGGTGCTGTCCCCGTCCCACGGCCTGGATCGGTAAGAAACTGAGAGCTAGCACATACAGTATGATGTCTGATGGTTGGTAAATGCTGATGTTTCCAGGCAACTTTAGGAAGCAAGAAAAGAGAGCATTGTTCTAAAATGTGGGGGGTGGTGCCCCTGTTCCTTTCTCATCTATTGCACCACAAAAGGAGAGATAAATGGGCAGAGGAGGGATAATGAGAGAGGGAGGGAGGGAAGTTGAAATGGGTGGCGTGGGGTACTGTAGCGATGGAGGTGGAAAAGAGCAAGAGCTGGCACGAAAAAAAAGCTAAGAACATAATGATCAAGGACGAAAGGAAGGGAAGCAGTGGAAGTGGGCGGAGGTAAAAGCCAGATTGAAAGAAAGATGGAGAAGAGGAGAGGGAGGGAGTCATCTCAAAGCCAACTAGTCATGCCAACCTGTGCCAGCTGCAGCTAACAAGTTTTCCTCCTCTACCTCTTTCTCCTTCTTGGCCCTGTCACTCTTCCCTTCGTCCTTTCCTCCATTCTTTTACTTGCTCCATTTCCCTGCCCCGTGTCTCCATCCTCTGTCTGTGCTGCAGTGTATAACTAACTCAGACAGGGAGAATGGCTACAACAGCTCTCTGCAGCTGCCTGATGCCACACTCAACTTTGCCAAGAAGCACCCGCTGATGGAGGACAAAGCTCTGGCTCGCCCCCTGCTGCTCTCCAAGGGTGTCAACTTCACACGGCTGGCAGTGGACCGGGTTAGCTCCCTGGACCAGCGGGCGTACAACATGCTCTTCATCGGCACAGGTAAAAAAACAAAAATAGGGCCCATTGGTTGTTCAGGGTGCCATGAACCACACGTACATATAGCTACAAAACATTAAACACTGAAACTCGTAAGCATTTCACGTTTTTTTGTTGTTGTTTTTGCTGAATGCACCACAGTGACGGCCGCGGTATTAGAACGCTGTGGACAGGGTAGGGAGAAGGTCGGGGTGGAGGGGTGGGTCATAAAACACAGCCAGTCAAGCCAGGGAGCGGAGTTTGCTTCCCGGGGGGGGGGGGGGAATGCATGTACCATGAGAGTGTTTTAATCCAGACCACAATCTTTTTCCTTAACTTAACTAGTTGTTTTGGTGCCTAAATTAAACTGCCATCGCCGTATGACGCCTAAACTTAACCACAACGCCCGCCAATACGAAGGCAGCTCCTGTTGCCCTGTATTCGGCTTAAAGCTCAATAGTCTCGGCAAGGGTGCTGGACTGGGGGGGAAATAAGACTGAGTACCCAGGGCCCAAAAATATGCTAGAATGAATAGCTGTGGATGCAGGGAGGGGCACATGGAATTTGGTGCTAAACATTAAAGACCCATTCATGAGAACACGCTTGGTTAATTCAGCTGAAAAAGCCTTAGAAAAAGTAATGATTGCAGAGTTACAAAAAAGATAGTTTAACCTGTTTACAGTGTTTTGCAGTTTTTAACATAAGTGAGCACCCTTACATTTTCTATAGAAAGTTTAGCCTTTTCTAGTAGCATCTACATTTCTTTTGGCGTCAACAAATCCACGACAGCCTCCTACAGGACAATGCAGGCCAAGATAACACCACACTGGCTGGGTGACACTGATTATTAAAACGCTTTCCTCAGATGGCATGTGTAAACAGAAAATAGGCTATAAACAGTGCAAACAGACACTGAAAACATAGCTTACTCACCTCAATGAAACGCCATAATGAATAGAAAAGATCCCACATCTGTGTGTCCCTGATAAACAGACAGTTACTCGCCGTCGCTGCAGTCCTTATTTACTATCCTCATTTTACATTCCTGGCCACCGTTCAAGAAAATGTCCGCTACATGTCCACTGCCTCACCGCCTTGCACTGCAATGTGTGCGTGCGTGTGTGTGTGTGTGTGTGTGTGTGAGTATTTGTTGAAGAGATGAGAGCTTACAGGCCATGGCAGCAGACAGGTACGGTGGCACAAAACAACATGCCATCTGGCCAGACTTCAGCTGGGTTTCAATTAAGCACTTGATTTGCGTGTTGAGATCCATCTTCATGCATCAAAGGATGCATCTACGTACACGTACGGGCGACTTAATTAATATCTCCAGTCAGTAGCCATCAGGCCCATATGCAGGTGTCCTGTTTTGGCACAGATCTGAAATCAGCCGGCCCTCACACAGCCTTAAGCTTGAATAACACTGACCTGACAGTGCATTCCAGGGAATGTGAATTTGAATGCATCTCATGAATGGAGAGAGACTCAGCTACTTACCATTCCGATCACTGCAGCGGCGGAGTGACAGTGGCAACTGACAGGACAACGGCGGACTCAGGGCTTCTCTTGCTGGCACGCGAGGAGGCCAACCCCCCCCCCCCCCCCCCCCCCCCCCCCCCCCCCCCCCACACACACACACACACACACACACAAATTGTCATACACAAACATACAGAGATACACACGCTTCACACTTCCTGAGCCAAGTGCAGTCATCCCCGCTTGTCGTGCTTCACAGCACAAACTCAACAGGGCCCTTGGCAGACGTGCGCTCGTAGTGCCAATTGGGCTGTGGGCTTGATTAGCTATTAGCTGCAGCATAGCGACAGCTGATGTGAAAAAGGAGAATCGGAGCGCTTGTCAAGACTGAAGAAAAACCAGGCTGCAGGATTGAGGGATTATAGCCGACACTGGTCCCTGGCACCGCGAGAGGCGAGTGTGATGATATGCCTGCTGCTTGCTATGCCCGTGTGTGTGTGTGTGTGTGTGTGTGTGTGTGTGTGTGTGTCTGTGTGTGTGTGTGTATCATTTTTTTTAATTGTCATCGCAATATGAGCAGGCGCAATAAAGACATCGCAAAAAGGTGCGACACATTGTGAAAGTATCAGCTGATAAATGCACTTCATATTGTAATGTCATTCTTTTAGTGGTGCCCTTTGTATTCCATGCATTGTTCAGTTTGTTCAATGGAAGACTGTTGGAAATGATCATTTTTTTCAAGTTCAACAAGCAATTTTTTGTATTTTACAGAATACTGACAGCAACAGAACTGAGTACACTATTTTGATCTGATTATTTCTCCCAAGTGAAATTGTTATCACAATATTCAAAAACGTTATCGCGGGGCTCAAAGTTAGCACCAGCCACAAATATGCAAATGGCAACAGATTTCCTTCATTCACCAGCCAAAAAGGTAATGTTCAACTATTGGATTGGGTGGATGGTGAAAAACATTCACTAGCCATTTGGCTTGTGGACAAAAAAAGTTCAATTTGCAACCTTGGTTATCGCATATTTTCCTCATATTGTACTGTACATAGTGTGTACATGTACTTCCTTCAAGCTTCCCGTTGGCTACTGGGGGTTAGCTTTTCATATCATCTGTGACAGTCTCCTAATCGAGAGGGCCACACAAGAAAGCACATGTCGGCACAGGCCACTATTCCATCCATACACACACACACACACACACACACACACATACACACATCAAGGTCACCCCACCAGCTGCGCCAGAAACGTCTTTCATCACAGGGATGTAGACTTGTTCCCAGTGCCCTACATGAAAGCAGCGCAGGATCTTCTCTTCCTCCTCCTCCAGCATCAGCTCCCCACACGCCCCGTCTCCAAATGTCTAGAAAAATTACCTCCACCCAAGGTCTCACTGTAACAGCATCTCAGCTCTTTAAAATGTACTTTTAGATAGTTTCTTGCTGAGCTGGACTCAGGGATATGGTAGTTGTTCTCCTTTTTTATTTTCTGTCTATCCCAGTAGCTGAGTAGCATGACATTTCAGGGCAGCTGGCGTTAAACTTCCACAAATTGAAGTTGATGAAAGTTGCAGACAACTTGATGACACTGTAGCTATGCACATGTATCACCACGCATGTGTCCACAAGCGTACCTTTTTCTTATGAGAGCACTTTCTTCTTGTCTTTTCATTCCCCTTTTTTACCAGCAGAACTCTTAACATCATTACGGGAATCTGATGATTTTCATCTTGTTTCAATATTTTATTCAATTGTTATGATATTATAACAATTGAATATGAATTGCTTATGAATGTGTTTGTAGGATATAATGTGTCACCATTAATATGTTAATGAAGGTCTGTGCAATCACAGGTGTGCGTTTGTGGAGTGCAACATAAATATTTAAGTAAATTACTGTGCATTATTCACAAGTGTTTGTTTGCAAAGTGTTCATATTTAAATTGACTGGTATTCAGTCACAGGTGTATAAATGAATTTATGAAATCCCACATTTATTATTCAAATGAACTGGTGTGCAGTCACAGGTGCGTGTGCGAGTATATTTTAATATCATATCAAAGATATTTAAATGAGCCATCCTGCTGTCCAGGTGTGCGTTCATTGGTTATTTTGTGTCGGGACTCAGCTGAGTCCTGAAGCTATCTTGTTTAAAAATACATGTTTTTATGCATGGCATGAAAAATTGCCCTGAGAAGATGAAGTAAGTCTATTTGAATTGAAAGTTTGACTCAATAAACGTGAAGTGAGCTGAATCCTCTCTCCCTCTCCTGTGTGCTGCAGCGGAGGGCTGGCTGCAGCGGGTGGTGGTCCTGGGCTCCGAAGCCCACGTCATAGAGGAGATCCAGCTGTTTGAGACCGCCCAGCCAGTGGACAGCCTGACCATCTCGCACTCCAAGGTACAACAACACGGAGTTAGTTGCCAGGAGGTCATATAATCTCGATGAATGTTTTGCTCTCTTATTGCAAATTATCCATTTGCAATAAGAGAATACGTTACAGATGCATCATTGCATTTCAAGTGTTGCGTGTGGTATTGGTGGTGGGGATGGTGCAGTGGATATGACACATGCCTTTGGTGTGGTAGACCTGGGTTTGTTCTATTATGTACCTTTACTCACTTAGTCATTATATCTACATTACTGATGATTATTTATCAGAAATCTCATTGTGTAAGTATTTTGTGAGAGCACCAATAGTCAACACTACAATATCGTTGCTGTATCAATATCAAGGTATTTGGTCAAAGATATCGTGATATTTGATTTTCTCCATATCCCCCGGCCCTAATTGAGCATACGTCAGTACCGACGTATACGTACGGCAATACAGGAAGTCAAATGTAGATTCACGTGTGTTAAGTTACGACATGTTGGAATAAAGTCGAGCTAAAGACAATCTACCATCTCTTCTCAATGCTACTGTATATATTATACGAAGACAGCAACACTTCACAGGCACTGGGAAAAATTAAATCTATAAAACTAAAATTGAAAAATTACATTCTTTTCACTGTTAATCTCATTTGTTGTTACTGGTCATTTAAGACTATTGTATGAAAAATTACAATGTTTCAAATGTTAAAAGCTAACATACAGTCACTCAGTAGTGGACACGATTGGCGCACTAGGTTTCAGAAAGCTAAAGAAAGTTCCGGATGCATCCCATGAATTGTGATGTCAGAAAATGTGGAGGTGACGGGGTTTAAATCACTGCAGGGCCCTTTGAACATCCATCCCTTCCATTCAGTTTAGTGAACATCCCATATACTGTATATTAAAATGCATGCTAGTCTTGTGTTGGCATTTCAGTTGATTCATCTCTGGATACTGTTTTATTAAGAACATGTTAACAGACCAGATTCAATATCACAAACAGAGGATAAAGGGATTCTTCTTTCATTCTTTTTTTGATCATTAGAGCTTCCCGCTGCTCCCACTCGGTATAGATGAGCACCACCATTGACTCCTAGATGTATTGTTTTCTGTCTTTTTGAGAAATAAGAAATCGTAATGGTCTCTCAGGGGGAAAAGTTACTCAAAGTTGTTTTGTTGTTTTGGCACTACTAGCATGGTTCTGTTCTTCCTCTGATCATATCCCTTGAAAAGTATAGTTTTGGGGCTCTATTAGCTTGTTTTGCTGTTGCATCACTTTTTCATTGGTATTCGATGATAACAGTGCGACTTTGTCTTCTGCTGATCTGTTAATACCCTTTTTGCCAGCAGACACTTGCAATCATACATCCACTGACAGCAGCGAGGCAGTCAGCAGATGATTTGTTTTTATTTGGCCTTTTCTGCCCTTTTTCAGATCAAGTGTCGCTTCGTATTTCCAAAGCCCTCTCAATAACACAATAACAGTAATCACAATCCTTCACCTCTGAGGGGAATTGAACCTCTGCCCATGTTGTTTTCTCGATGTCCCCGTCCTGTCACCTGAGCCATGTGTGTTGACACCGGCCTTGTCCCCGTGGCTCTACAGCGGCATGTCCGCCGATCGATGCCGTTCTGACGGGGCGTCCCCTGCCCTGAAGCCCACTGCTTATCTCATTAATGCTGGCTTAGCCACGAACAGACATTTTATGACAGCTTCTTTTTTTTTCTCCAAAAAGAGCGTGATTCAGATTGGATTGAAAGAGGGTCAGGGCGGTGAATGTTATTGTAATTGAGAGTGATTATCCCATTATCTCCTATAACCCTTGACACTCCCTCTCCCTCTCTCTGTTTATCTTTTTTGTGTTTTTCTTCTCCCTCTCTGTTTTGTGTCTCTCCGTCATGGCTGGATCTGTTCTTTGTCTTCCTCTCACCTTCTTCTTCTTCTTCTTCTTCTCTCTGTAGAAGTACTTGTACATCGGCTCTCGTTCGGAGGTTCTCCAGCTGCCCCTGGCCAACTGCAGCCGCTATCAGTCCCAGCCAGACTGTCTGCTCGCCCGCGACCCCTACTGCGCCTGGGACAGCGAGGGGCGGGCCTGCGTTCGCATCGACCTGCACCGCGGGTGAGACCAGTACCTATGCTAAGCACCCACTTATTCCTACTTTAAACTTAGTATTCTATGCCCCACAACGGTATGTATAAAACCTTTAGACCACCCTATAAGTTTTTGTAGGTCCAGTTTAATATACAAGTTCATTTTATACAATATATGTAGTACTGGGTCCCTACTCCGTCTCTCTTTCAGTTAAGGGGTTGCACAAGGGCTTAACAAAAGTTGCTGAAGACCCCTGTTATAAATAATATAGGCTTGGTATTGATATCTTAAAAGAAGCTGCCAATTGCAAATGTTGCAAATGGCATATATCTATATTAATTTGAGTGTTGACAGATTGCACGCACACATGCTGGATGCAGAGTTATCTGTAGTACTAGGTGTGACCATTATTAATCTTCCGCTTTGCCCTTTCCCCCTACAGGTCCACTTCATCCCTGTCCCAGGACCTCATGCTGGAAAGGTTCAGCCGGGGGAAAGCCAAGTTTGATAAGCCTGTCTCCATCCCCAGCCCTGGTGAGTATGGAGCCACACCTCAGTTGTGGCCTCTTGTGGGAATGGACTGTCAGTGTGGGAGCAAGTCAGTAGCAAGGAAGGGGAAATGACTTGGACCAAGTGAATATATTTGGAGTGAGCTGAATAAATTGAATGAAGCAGAAGAGAGCTGGCTGCTGTAGAATATAAATTGGAATTATTATGGGTGACACTTAACCACCTCTCCTCCTCCAACTCTCCTCCTTTCCCTCTGTAGAGCACTCCCGTCTGAGGAACGTGACAGTGGTGGTGGGGTCTGACATGGTGTTGCCTTGCCAGCTGGTCTCCAACCTGGCTCAGCCCTGCTGGGTTTTCAACGAACGTGAGCTCCAGCTGGGGGACCCCGAAGCAGGAGGGCCACACTTCGACCGCACCCTCAAAGCACTCGTCGTCCCTGAAGCGGGCCAGATTCAAGCGGGCCGCTACATCTGCTACTCTGAGGAGCAGGGGGTGAAGTTTCAGACAGAGCGCTACCAGGTGGCCGTGGTAGCCAGCGCTCCGGTCTTCATGGAGGCCCGGGCTCCAGACAGTAGCATGGGGCTCTTCTGGGTGCTGGTCATCACCCTGGGAGCGGCGTGCCTGCTGCTCCTTGTGGCTGCTCTTTACTTGCGCAGGAGGTTAAAGCTGGCCCTGGGAAAAGGAGCCGACATGAAGCCTCTGGAGAGCACCCTGGTCTACCCCATCACCCTGCCCAAGGAGCCGCCCACCTTTGTGCCCAGCAAGATGCCCAGCGACGAGGACCGCTTCTGGGAGACGGGCGCTAACTACTACTACTCGGACGGCTCGCTGAAGATCGTTCCCGGCCACGCCCTGGGGCCCAGCAGCGTCAGCAGCACGGCGTCGCCCAGCGCCATTCCTGGGCAGCCCATCCACTCCCCCAGCCGTCTCAGCCTCACCAACATCCGAGGCTCCGGTAGCAACGGCTACATCCGCCTCAACCTGAGCACAGCAGGGGAGGAAAGGGCTAGCGGGGCTGGCGCTGGGGGCGGCGGGCTGGGAGGCCTGGGCATGGGCGGGAACGACTACTCCAGCCCCTTCAAGGAAGAGCTGAGACGCACGCTGCAGCAGAGAAGCGTGCTGCCCGACGCCAACCCCGAGGAGTCATCGGTCTAGGCCTGTCCTCCTCCTTCTCCATTCCCTGAGTTGGAAAAACAAAACAACCAACCTACCTCCCTCCTTTTGAGGAAGCCTGCTCTCTCTCTCTCTTTCGGTGACACGCTGTCAATTCCCCCATACTCTCTCTCGGTCTGCCAATGCCTGTTTGGCTCACTGTTGACATTTACAGCACACAGCATGTTAAATATACACACTCATACACTTTGTTCGCCGACGTGCACTCCTATAATAATTATGTTCTGGGCAACATGCAGTCATGGCCATGGCTTTTCTGCTTCTACTGTGCAATCGCCGGTCATGTAAATTGTGTATTTAAAAAGGCTGAACGCAGGGGAGAACACCTCAAGCATGGAAATCAAACAAAAGGCGTTACATGTTTTCTGAAGGGCACATTTCTTTTACGTTGGGTGGACCAAGAGGGTTTTAACCCCCCTGAGCTGAAACCAGTTGACTAACGGCAAGTGCAACCAACTGGAAATGTTGAACTGAACTGCTGTCCTTCTGTTCCTTTGGGGACTTTTTTCAGCTTATTGCACTTAAAAACTGGAAGCGTGTCTTCCCTTTTTTGTATTTGTGAGCCAAGAGTATGAGAGCGGTATGAAGAGACTAATTAATCTCGAAGCAAGACGACAATCACGTCCCCGTAGCAGGAGCTCTGCGAGGGACAGAGAGGACGGGAGAGAGAGCGGGAGACAAAGAGAGAGGAAATTAAATGGAAAAATGAAGTGATTTGGAGTAAAAGACAAAAGGTTTTTTTTAATGAAGGACAACCTCTCAAGACTTTCTCTGCTCAATTTGTATTTTTTTCATTGTATTTAGCCCTGGAGGACGTCCTTGATCACTTCTACTTTCATCTGTTTTGATGGTTGGTTTGAATTAAGGCATTTCTCGTTCTTTTTCTACGTCTTACCGACTGCAGCAGTGTTCTAAACGGTTATCAAGTGACTAATGGCTCCCCTCTGTGAATGACAATGCGAGGGCGAGCTCTTGCATCCCAACGCACCTTCAAGTCCAATATACTACAAGTGCACTCCACGCGACATTTATTAGAGTCAAAGTGTTTGACAGATATGTGTTTTGGCTGAGCCCTTTTGGATGTTTGTTCATCTCTGCAGAAAGGAAAGGCCATTTGCATTCAGCTCTTAGCAGCCGAACAATAACTGCACACTTAATTCCAAATTGAAGCTGACATGAAGACATTAGGCATGGAGAATGTAGTTGAACCCTCACTGTTGTGACCGCTGTGGATGTCTCAATAAGTGCTTTATATTGTATGTGTATGGTGAGGGTGCCAAGAAGGAAACTGTCCCTCCCACACACTCATACATACACACACACTCACACACCCACAGTCCTCCATCATGCCAACCATCCTGGACCACAGTGTGTTTGTGACACATCCGTTAAAACCCCAGAAACCCCTCCCTCTTTACCGATGCCCAGAGACTGACCCGGGTCTACTGTGGACTTGTACAGAGGAAGAGCACTGTAAAAGACACCAACACAAAAAGAACACACACTCACACGCAGTGTTAATGGAAGAATGGACAGACAGATTTCTGCCGTGCTGACACACTGCTGGCTCCAGGCAGAAAGTGGTGAAAGGTATTGTTCCATTTCATTTAATTCATGCAAACAGATTGAAGCAAAGTCCTAACCTTTAACGATTTCCAATTTAGCTCAGTGAAGTGTTAAGAATGTTTCTGTTTATTTATCTGGCTGTCCCTTCGCTCAACTTATTACTAAAAGAAATAATCAACATTTTAGGAAATACGCTTATTTGCATTCTTGCTGAAAGTTAGATTAGAAGATGAATGACACTTTTACAGCTGTCTATTACGTATGTAGCTAAAACCATGAGATGATTAGTTAAACCAGCATCAAAACTGAAAGCAGGGGACGATATGATGCCGCCCCCCCCCCCCCCCCCCCCCCCCCCCCCCCCCCCCCCCCCCCCCCCCCCCCCCCCCCCCCCCCCCGTCCCTCTCTGTCAGACACGGATGGGCCTGGGCCCGCCCACATTGACAGCTGACGCGCCCAATCAGAAATTCAACATTAGGGGTGTTGGTGTGCAAAGCACTGCAACAACTGGGAACTTTATACATTGTCTGTCTGCTATTGCATTACTAAATTCTATTATGTAGAGCTCAAATGCTCAAAGGCAAGTTTAGCTGAGCCTTCAATGTAAACAAAGATATTGCGGGCGCAGTAATCCTAGATGCTTAACCCAAATTCATTGAGCCTATCACTCTCCCTAGGAAGTACGCTACAGTGTGTCCGGCCCATTTACCCTGTTTCCACCGACCTCCATTAGGAGACAGTCCTGAAACAAACATTCCCTTATCACGCAGCTAGATTCCCTGTATCTGCAGAGACACAAACATATTTATACATGAAGAGGTTTGGTTATTAGAGACATACCCGTGACCTATGCATGACCTGATGTTGGCTAAGTTTTCCCTTTGTCTCATCATACCACAACCTGGTGCATCTGGAAACTCCGCCGTGCTGTCTATCAGCGATTAAACCTAAGGCCCACTGATATAAGCCCTTACATTTGCAGTATTACAAACTGAAATGTCTGTACTGACATTCCCAGGTGAAATTAAAAGCACAGTTAGTGACACGTGGGCGGGGCCAGCGCAACAGACTCGCTCTTAAATCTACTTGTGTGTGAAGCGGTGTACTGTTTTTCCCTCGTTTTTGTCTGCTAGCATTGCAAGTGTCCCTTTGTGTCAGTCTTTGTGCTACGCTAAGCTAACCATCTCCTGGCTTCCACTCCAAAATGAAGCAGATGTGCAAGTGGTATCAATTAACTCATCCAACATTCTCCAAGAGAGCAAATAGCCTGCGCGTATTTCCCAACATGTCAAACCTCATTAAAATGAAGAAATACAAATTGTTTGATCGGTTGATCACTGCCTCTGTTGGTTCAAGGTTCCACCGCTTGTGCAGAGACTAGCATTATCTACGGTAAAAGATTTTGTTATCATATGAACTGGTATTATAACAATAAATTGCCTAAACAAAATGAAATGCCATGTGCTAGCTACCAGAGCTATTTCAAATCAGACCCCGTTTATTAAGCTCAATGCAGGAATTTAAGCTCAATGCAGTTTCCTAATGCCAACGTTAGCATTAGCTCGAAGCACTGCTGTGCACAAGCACAGAGCTCAGAGCTTCTAGCATGGCTGGACACTCCTAGTCTTGTTCCATTATATGTTCTGCACCATTTGACCAGTCTCCTTCTTACCAAAAGCTGTCCTTGTGCACACTTTTATTAAAGTCTTGAGGGGACAGGTGCATCAGAAAAAGCTACTTTTATGGCAGAAGATAAGAAAAGGACCTGAAATGCCCGAAGCCAGAATCTTGCGACAAGAAGACTTCATAAATGAGAAAATGATTCAATCTGAAACGGATCAAAATGAGTCGACCTTAGGAAGACCTATGCCGGACTGAAATGTCTTTTTAATAACACTTGCCAGATTCAGACAGTAGACAGACCTTGTCATACCAATCTCCCACTCAAAACCAACAGATAGCTAACTATTATCACAGTGGCTGCAAAATGTCATACAGCCTGGGGGATTATTTTCTAGTCACCTTCAATGACTCAGTCTGCTAGAATAAAATGTTAGCATGGAGTATCAGGGACTGAATTTTATAATTCACCAACATGCAAATCAATCCAGAATGTGATGTGTTCCATGGTGATGTAATGATTTCCTAAAAAGATAGAACCTCCTATCTGGTCCTTTAAATACAGCCACACACCTGCTGCTGTTACTAACTCGACATCGTTTGTCCTCTCTCTGTGCTTTGTCCATCAGGGGTGCTTTTTGTTGGGACGTGTCTGTCTGGAGCAGAGGAGCACAGCAAGAAGGAAGGGGAGGACAAAAATACTTTGTTTTGCCCCC